>NC_041391.1:206684206-206725605 GCF_002162155.2 Triticum dicoccoides | reverse complement strand
CATGATCTTTCAAACACGAGGAGCTTGCCAAAGGATAAAAATAAAAAGGGAAAGGTGAGGATCACCTTGACTCAAGCATAAAGTAAAAACATAAAGTAAAAGATAGGCCCTTCGCAGAGGGAAGAAGAGGTTGTCATGCGTGTTTAGGGTTGATGCATAAAATCTTAATGCAAAAGAACGTCACTTTATATTGCCCCTTGTATGTGGACCTTTATTATGCAGTCCGTCGCTTTTATTACTTCCACAACATGTTCGTACAACTGCACTAATAATTCATACATATTTAGAGAGCAATTTTTATTGCTTGCACCGATGACAACTTACTTGAAGGATCTTACTCAATCCATAGGTAGGTATGGTGGACTCTCATGGCAAAACTGGGTTTAAGGATATTTGGAAGCACAAGTAGTATTTCTACTTGGTGCAAGGAATTTGGCTAGCATGAGGGGGAAAGGCAAGCTCAACATGTTTGGAAGGTCAATGACAATATAATTTAACTGAGATGTCGGAAAACATAAACCATTATGTTGTCTTCCTTGTCCAACATCAACTCTTTTAGCATGTCATACTTAATGGGTGCTTCACAATCATAAAAGATGTCCAAGATAATATATCTATATGTGAACCCCTCTTTCCTTATCACTTCCTACTAATTGCAACGATGACCAAGGCTACGTTCATCAACTCTCACCAATTTTTATGCCTCATACTTTCTATGTGTGAAGTTATCACTATCCCTAAGATCAATATGAACTCTTTTATTTTTTCTACTTTCTCAAGATCATAGCACAAAGCAAAGCCCTTGACTCAACACTAATCTTTATTATAGATAGCTCACGGACTCAAATACATAAAGATATCACAAGGCAAAACTCAAACTACTTGATATCAAAACTACTAGATCAAGATACTACTAAAAGGATCGAACTAAATAAAGCGGTAAAGATAGGAGTGTGATGGTGATACGACACCGGGGCACCTCCCCCAAGCTTGGCAGTTGCCAAGGGGAGTGCCCATACCCATGTCCTTATTTCCTCGGAGTTCCTGAAGTAGGAGTTGTTGATGACGGTGGGGTTGTTGCATTTTTCTTCTCTAGCTTGCGTCTGAGGCTAAAATTTTCCTCCCTCAGATCTTCATTCTTGAGCTCAAGTTTCATTATCTTTTTGCATAGTGCTGCCTTGCTGTCCTGCAAAAAACATGGTGGGATAGATTGGACCTTAGGGAGGCTTGACTTCTTGAACTCCACATGCATATCACCAGGTTGAGGTAGTGGATAATCCTCTTCATCAGAGCTTGTCTCCTCCTTCCCCTTCGGATCATAGTCTTCTTCTTCCCCCGTGGTCCAGCCATAGTGTTCCACATCCCCATATACTTTTGGGTTTGTGATATAATCAGCCATGTAGCTCTCCCGCTCCGAATCTTGGGACGACATCTTGTTCCAAATCTGCAACAGGAACAGCTCGAAACGAAAACAGAGGATATTTGCGTGATACGATGGTCAAAACCTTCGGGAGTATATATAATGAATTTTTACCGACCAAAATACGTAACATACAAGAAAACGGAGTCCGGGAGGTACACGAGGTGCTCACGAGACAGGGGCGCGCCCTATGGGCGGGGGGCACCCTCCTCTCTCGTGGGAGCCTCGTGTCCCTTTTGGACTACTTCTTTCTTCCTAAAATTCTTAAATATTCCAAAACTGATAAAAATTGCCATCGGAATTGTTTTGAAGTCGGTTTACTTACCGTACCACATAGCTATACCTTGTCGGGGCCTGTAACGTTCTGGAAAGTGTCCCTTATGTATTCCTCAGGGGTTACGGTTTCAATAATATTAGTTTCAACATTGATAGGATTACCTGAAATGTAGTGTTTAATTCTTTGACCGTTTACCACCCTTGGATTTGTGCCTTCGAAGTTGTTGATTTTTATGGCACCAGAGCGATAGACCTCCTCGATAACGTAGGGACCTTCCCATTTTGGGAGAAGTTTTCTTGCAAAAAATCTTAAACGAGAGTTGAATAATAACACATAATCTCCTACGTTAAACTCACGCTTTTGTATCCTCTTATCATGCCAGCATTTGACTTTTTCTTTGAAAAGCTTGGCATTCTCATAAGCTTGGGTTCTCCATTCATCAAGTGAGCTAATATCAATAAAACCTCTTTTCATCGGCAAGTTTGAAGTCATAATTAAGCTCTTTAATAGCCCAATATGCTTTATGTTCAAGTTCAAGAGGTAAATGAAACACTTTTCCATAAACCATTTTATAAGGAGACATACCCATAGGATTTTTGTATGCAGTTCTATAGGCCCATAATGCATCATCAAGTTTTTTGGACCAATTCTTTCTAGATCTATTCATAGTCTTTCGCAAAATTAATTTGAGCTCTCTATTGCTCAACTCTACTTTACCACTAGACTGCGGATGATAAGGAGATGCTATTCTATGATTGACATCATACTTAGCAAGCATCTTACAGAAAGCGCCATGAATAAAATGTGAACCACCATCAGTCATAAGATGTCTAGGGACTCCAAACCTTGGAAAAATAACTTCTTTAAGCATTTTAATAGAAGTGTTATGATCATCACTACTAGTTGGAATAGCTTCTACCCACTTAGTAACGTAATCAACAACAACTAAAATATGTGCATAACCATTAGAGGTAGGAAAAGGTCCCATATAATCAAAGCCCCAAGCATCAAACGGTTCAATAACAAGAGAATAATTCATAGGCATTTCTTGACATCTACTAATGTTACCTATTCTTTGACATTCATCACAAGATAAGACAAACTTACAAGCATCTTTGAAAAGAGTAGGCCAATAAAAACCAGATTGTAGTACGTTGTGTGCAGTTCTATCTCCAGTGTGGTGTCCTCCATAAGATTCAGAGTGACACTTACGTAGAATCTGTTCCTGTTCATGCTCAGGCACGCAACGTCTAATAACACCATCTACTCCTTCTTTATAAAGGTGTGGATCATCCCAGAAGTAATGTCTTAAATCATAAAAGAACTTTTTCTTTTGCTGGTATGTGAAACTAGGCGGTATAAATTTAGCAACAATGTAATTAGCATAATCAACATACCAAGGAGCAGTACGAGAAGCATTAATGACCGCTAATTGTTCATCAGGAAAGCTATCATTAATAGGCAGTGGGTCATCAAGAACATTCTCTAACCTAGACAAGTTATCTGCAACGGGGTTCTCAGCTCCTTTTCTATCAATAATATGCAAGTCAAATTCTTGGAGCAAGAGAACCCATCTAATGAGTCTAGGCTTAGCATCTTTCTTTTCCATAAGATATTTAATAGCAGCATGATCAGTGTGAATAGTAACTTTGGAATCAACAATATAAGGTCTAAACTTATCACATGCAAACACAACTGCTAAGAACTCTTTTTCAGTAGTAGCATAATTTCTCTGGGCAGTATCAAGAGTCTTACTAGCATACTGGATAACATTCAATTTCTTATCAACTCTTTGCCCAAGAACAGCACCTACAGCATAATCACTAGCATCGCACATAATTTCAAAAGGTAATTCAATAGCATCTACTTTGGCTTTATCAACTTCAATACCTCTCTCGGAGATCTTGTGCCCCAAGACAATGCCTTCATTAACCATAAAGTGACACTTTTCCCAATTCAAGACGAGACTAGTGTCTTCGCATCTCTACAAAACTCGATCAAGGTTTCTCAAACAATCATCAAAAGAGGATCCATAGACGGAGAAGTCATCCATGAATACCTCACAAATCTTTTCACAAAAATTAGAGAATATAGCCATCATGCATCTTTGAAAGGTAGCAGGTGCATTACATAAACCAAAAGGCATACGTCTATAAGAAAAAGTACCAAAAGGGCAAGTAAAAGTAGTTTTAGATTGATCCTTCGCTGACACAGGTATCTGAGAGAAACCAGAATAACCATCTAGAAAGCAAAAATGTGTGTGTTTGGATAGCCTTTCTAGCATTTGATCAATAAAAGGTAAAGGGTAATGATATTTCTTAGTAGCTTTATTTAACTTATGGAAATCAATTACCATCCTATAACCCGTAATAATTCTTTGCGGGATCAATTCATCTTTATCATTAGGAACGATGGTAATACCTCCCTTTTTAGGGGCACAATGGACAGGGCTTACCCATTCACTATCAGCAACGGGATAAATAATACCTGCCTCAAGGAGCTTTCGTATCTCCTTTCTTACCACTTGCTTCATCTTGGGATTTAATCGTCTTTGAGGATCTCTAACTGGTTTGGCATCTTTCTCCACTGAAATCTTGTGTTGACATAATGTGGGACTAATGCCCTTAAGATCATCCAGACTATATCCAATAGCTGCTCGGTGCTTCTTCAGGGTTTTCAATAATCTTTCTTCTTCTTTCTCTGAAAGGTTAGCACTAATAATAACAGGATATATTTATTTTTCATCAAGATAAGCATACTTAAGATTATCAGGTAATGGTTTGAGTTCAAACACGGGATCACCCTTGGGTGGAGGGGGATCCCCAAGAATTTCAACGGGAAGGTTATGTTTCAGCATAGGCTCCTGTTTAAGGAACACTTCATCTATTTCTTCCCTTTCCTTCATAAACATATCGTTTTCATGGTCTAACAAATATTGTTCTAATGGATCAGTTGGAGGAACAACAATGGAAGCAAGACCAATAATTTCATCCTTACTAGGCGGTTCCCTTTCATGAGGTTATCTACTAAACTTAGCGAAATTAAACTCACGAGACATACCATCTATGCCAATAGTGACAATATTCTTCTCACAATTAATCTTAGCACTAGCAGTATTCAAGAAGGGCCTACCAACAATAATGGGACAAAAGGGATCTTGTGGGGAAGCAAGAACAAGAAAATCAGCAGGGTACTTAACCTTCCCACACAAAACTTCAACATCTCTAACAATCCCAATAGGTTTAATGGTATCCCTATTAGCAAGCTTAATAGTAACATCAATGTCTTCTAATTCAACAAGTGCAATGTCATCATAATTTCTTTATAAAGATCATAAGGTATCGCACTAGCACTAGCACCCATATCACATAAGCCATGATAACAATGATCTCCTATTTTAACAGAAATAACAGGCATGCCTATGACAGGTCTACGTGTCTTAGTATCAGGTGTAGCAATATTAGCAGTCTCACCCAAGAAAGAAATAACATGCCCATCTAAGTCCTCATCCAAGAGATCATTAACCATAGCAATACTAAGTTCAACATTAATTTGCTCAGGAGGTGTATAAGTCCTAGTATTACTCTTTCGAACAACAGTCGAAGCTTTAGCATGATCCTTTATCCTAACAGAAAAAGGAGGTTTTTCAACATAAGCAGTAGGAACAATATGATCACTATAGGTAATAGTCTTTTCTTCGACTGTAATAGGTGCAACTACTTTCAATTCAACAGGAGGATTATATTTAAACCACTTCTCCTTAGGGAGATCAACGTGAGTAGCAAAAGATTCACAAAAAGTAGCTACTATCTCAGAGTCAAGTCCATACTTAGGGCTAAATCCACAAAAAACATTGGTATCCATAAAAGATTTTACACAATCAAACTTAGGTGTCATACCTGACTCCTTACCATCATCGGAACCCCAATCTTCAGAGTTGCGTTTAATTCTTTCCAATAAGTCCCATTTGAAATCAATAGTCTTCAGCAGGTTGCGATTATCAAGTGAAAGCCGAGCATAAAAATTCTGAATAATCATTTCCCGAGAGAGCTCATGATTGGGGCATGAATATAACATTGACTTAAGCCTCCCCCAAGCTTGAGCGATGCTTTATCCTTCGCGAGGCCAGAAATTATATATGTAATTACGATCACGATGAACAAGATGCATAGGATAGAACTTCCGGTGAAATTCCAACTTCAATCGCTTATAATTCCAAGATCTCGTATCATCACATAGCCTATACCATGTCATTGCATCTCCCTTCAAAGATAAAGGGAAGACCTTCCTTTTGAAAACATCGTCGGGAATAACTGCAAGCTTAAATAATCCACAAACTTCATCCACAAATATAAGGTGTAAATCGGGATGCAATGTTCCATCTCCTGCAAATGGATTAGCTAGCAGTTTCTCTATCATACCCGAAGGAATCTCAAAATAAATATTTTCATAAAGTTCAGTAGGTTGAGGACCAACTCTTTGCTCTTCTGGTTGGAGTGAAGATACCCCAAACAAGCCCCTCAAAGGATTAGTTTCCATAGTGACAAATAACAGAAAATTTCAGCACACTATATAAATGTTTCCTTACCAAGTTCCACTCACCAAAAGCGCTACACTCCCCGGCAACGGCGCCAAAA
This sequence comes from Triticum dicoccoides, assembly GCF_002162155.2. Taxonomy (NCBI): domain Eukaryota; kingdom Viridiplantae; phylum Streptophyta; class Magnoliopsida; order Poales; family Poaceae; genus Triticum; species Triticum dicoccoides. The sequence continues at coordinate 206,719,271 of NC_041391.1, read as the reverse complement.
AAGAGTCTCGATGACCCACAATTGTAGGGGATCTATCTTAGTCCTTTCGATAAGTAAGAGTGTCGAACCCAACGAGGAGCAGAAGGAAATGATAAGCGGTTTTCAGTAATGTTTTCTCTGCAACACTGAAATTGTAGGTGATAGATAGTTTTATGATAAGATAAATAGTAAGGAGCAACGAGTAAATAAAGTAAATAAAGTGCAGAAAGGTGGCCCAATCATTTATGTAGCAAAGGATAAGCCTGGACAATTTCTAATAATAATAAAGGAGCTCCCGAGGACACATTGGGAATTATCGTCAAGCTAGTTTTCATCACGCTCATATGATTCGCGTTCGGTACTTTGATAATTTGATATGTGGGTGGACCGGTACTTGGGGCTGCCCTAACTTGGACAAGCATCCCACTTATGATTAACCCCTATTGCAAGCATCCGCAACTACAAAAGAAGTATTAAGGTAAACCTACATCATTAAACATATGGATCCATATCAGCCCCTAACGAAGCAACTCATAAACTAGGGTTTAAGCTTCTGTCACTCTAGCAACCCATCATCTACTTATTACTTCCCTATGCCTTCCTCTAGGCCCAAATAATGGTGAAGTGTCATGTAGTCGACGTTCACATAACACCACTAGAGGAAAAGACAACATACATCTCATCAAAATATCGAACGAATACCAAATTCACATGACTACTAATAGCAAGACTTCACCCATGTCCTCAGGAACAAACGTAACTACTCACAAAGCATATTCATGTTCATAATCAGAGGAGTAATAATATGCATAAAGGATTTGAACATATGATCTTCCACCAAGTAAAACAATTAGCATCAACTACAAGGAGTAATCAACACTACTAGCAACCCACAGGTACCAATTTGTGGTTTTGATACAAGATTGGATACAAGAGATGAACTATGGTTTTGAGAGGAGATGGTGCTGGTGAAGATGTTGATGGAGATTAACCCCCTCCCGATGAGAGGATTGTTGGTGATGACGTTGGTGATGATTTCCCCCTCCCAGAGGGAAGTGTCCCCAACAGAACAGCTCCGCCTGAGCCCTAGATTGATTCCGCCAAGGTTCCGCCTCGTGGCGGCGGAGTTTCATCCCGTAAGCTTACCCATGATTTTTTTCCAGGGTAAAAGTGATGATATAGCAGAAGATGGACGTCGGAGGCCCACCAGGGGGCCGAGGAGATAGGGGGGTGCGCCCCCTGTCTCCTGGACAGAGTGTGGGCCCCCTGGCCTATTTCTTTCGCTCCAAAATTCTTATTAATTCCAAAAAGATGTTTCATGGAGTTTCAGGACTTTTGGAGCTGTGCAGAATAGGTTTCCAATGTTTGCTCCTTTTCCATCCAGAATTCCAGCTGCCGGCATTCCCCCTCTTCATGATAAACCTAGTAAAATAAGAGAGAATAGCCATAAGTATTGAGATATAATGTGTAATAACAGCCCATAATTCAATAAATATTGATATAAAAGCATGATGCGAAATGGACGTATCAGGAGACAACATGGGTATCCAGATCCCGTTGTTGGTTATTGGCCAGAGAGCTGTCTCGGTCATGTCTCCATGATTCCCAAACCCATAGGGTCTACACACTTAAGGTTCGATGATGCTAGGGTCATAGGGAAGATTTGTATGTGATTACCGAATGTTGCTCGGAGTCCCGGATGAGATCCCGGACGTCACGAGGAGTTCCGGAATGGTCTAGAGGTCAAGATTTATATATGGGAAGTCATCATACGGTCACCGAAAATATTCGGGGGTACACCGGTATTGTACTGGGACCACCGGAGGGGTTCCGAGGGTCCACCGGGAGGGTCCACCTGCCCCGGAGGGCCTTTTGGGCTGTAGGTGGAAGGGAACCAGCCCCTAAGTGGGTTGGGCGCCATCCCCCCTAGGGCCCATGCGCCTAGGTTTGGGGGGGGGGGGAACCCTAAAGGGGGCGCCCCCCTTGGTTGGGGGGCAAGCCCCCTCCCCCTTGGCCACCGCCCCCCTCTAGATCTCATCTAGTGGGGCCGGCCCCCTTCCACCTTCTCCCTATAAATAGACAGGTGGAGGGAGGGCTACAAAACACCATCCAAGGCGCAACCCCTCCCCTCCCCAACACCTCTCCTCCTCCGCGTGAGCTTGGCGAAGCCCTGCCGGATAGCTGCCACTCCATCACCACCACGCCGTCCTGCTGCTGCTGGAGCCATCTTCCTCAACCTCTCCCTCCTCCTTGTTAGATCACGGTGCATGAGACGTCATCGGGCTGCATGTGGGTTGAACGTGGAGGTGCCGTTGTTCGACGCTTAGATCGGAATCCGCCTCGATCTGAATCGCTACGAGTATGACTCCTTCATCCGCGTTCTTGCAATGCTTCCATCTCGTGATCTTCAAGGGTATGAAGATGCACTCCCCTCTCTCTCGTTGCTAGTTACTCCATAGATTGATCTTGGTGATGCGTAGAAATTTTTTAATTTCTCCAACGATCCCCAACAAAAACCAAGGTTGGGCTTTACTGGAGGAGTTTTATTCAAGGCGAACTGTCAAGGGGTTCCCATACACCCGGCCGCATAAGGAACGCAAAATCAAGGAACATAAAACTGGTATGACGGAAACTAAGGCGGCAAGAGTGTAACAAAACACCAAGCATAAGGCCGAGCCTTCCACCCTTTACCAAGTATATAGATGCATTAATTAAATAAGAGATATTGTGATATCCCAAAATAATTCTGTTCCAACATGGAGCAATCTTCAACTTCACCTGCAACTAGAAACACTATAAGAGAGGCTGAGCAAAGCGGTAACATAGCCAAGCAACGGTTTGCTAGGAAGGGTGAAAAAGTTAGAGGCCGACATGGCAATTTGGAGGCTTGACAAATAAGTGATAGGCAGTGCAGCATAGCGATAAAACGAAGCAACTGGCATAGCAATGATAGTAGTGAGATCCAAGGTAACGGTCATCTTGCCTAAAATCCCCCTAGGAATAAGAAAGGGTCCATGAAGAAGGCGAACCAAGCGTAGTCAAACGAATCCTCACGATCGCAACGAAACAGGAACTATCGAGAAGAAGCACAACCAGAAAGAGGCAAACAACACAGTAAACACACAACACATAAACATGGCATGACGTTCAACCAAGTATGATGCATGACAAAGGCTATATGATGATACTCATGGCAAGAGATGATGCATACAAGAGCAACACATCAAAGCAAGTGTAAATGAGACCAGAAACAACATATAACAAATCTGGTAAGTCCTCATATGCAAATTTCGAAATTGGTCCAGAACTGAATAAACCTAATGTTCAAGTTGTTAAACAGCAAGTTAAGATGCACCAAGATGATCTACATGAAATTCTAGTCAAGTTACATATAAAGTTTTTTTAGTTCAGAGTTACGGCCTACAAGATATGAGCAAAACAAGTTAAACATGACATTGATGCAAAATGCATTCAAACATCAAGCAAACACTCTCAAAACATGGATACAACATTATAATATGAAACTACATGCAATTCTAAGCAAGTTTCATATAGATCATGCTCAAAACGGAGCAACGGTCCAACACATACACTACAAACGAGTTATAACAATCTGCCCAAAACAGCAATTAGGCACTTTGCAATCATGAAAATAACATGCTACAGGAAACATATGAGCATAAACTTGACATGCACTTCATGTACAGATAACACACATCAAATATCATTAAGGTTAAGGTTCATAGGCATCAGGATTAAACCAATATGATCAAAGCAAAATGCAACTTTATAACACAGCAGCATATCCATGGGCAGAGTTAATATGATGGAAACTTGAGAGCAAGAAAAAGACAAGGTACAGAAAGTTTATATAGAAAACAGGGGCATGGCATCAAAATAAACATAACAAAGAGCAAATAACATCAAGACATCATATACATATGACTCATGGATTAGTGGGAACCAACAAGACAAGAATGAATGTTGAAACAGTTTCAGCAAGTGTAAAACAACAACATTATGATAGCATGTTTGCAAGCATGAAACAGAGGCATATGACATCCAAAATTAGCAAACATGGCGTGTCAACAAATTACGCATAGCATACTACAATTCATGTAATTGGGGCATCTCCAGAAGAGGCATGGATCACTCAATAACAAGCTCACAACAAGGCATCATGAAGTTAGCAGAAATCTGGAACATTATATAAGCATGTTCATGGCAATGAAAACATATGCTACAGGACATATATAGGGCATAAAAAGGCATGGCATGATAGAGCATAACATAGACAATAAAACATGTCAACTAAGCACTCCAGAATATGCATGGATTAATTGGTAGCATCATGTAAACATGGCAACATGATATGACAGATTCAGCAATGACAGAACATTAACAGTAAGTAGCCCACTTCACAAGCTTTATGCACTCACTACAGGGCATATAAAAATACATGGCTTGCACCCCTGTAAGGATGGCATAAATATGCTCCTAAAACATGCAAATGAAATGCAGATGATGACATGGAAAAATGCAACACGCAAGCAAATGACATGGCAACGACGGCGAATAACTGGAAGACACATGGCGCATCGGATTCGGGACGTTACAACTCTCCTCCACTAACAAGAGATCTTGTCCTGAGATCTTAGGAACGAGACGGAAGAGAAAGAGGAAGAGGTGAAGTGAGAACACAAGAGAGAAGATGAACAAAGTCGCGAGCACTCGGTTAGAAAGGAGGAACGGTGAATATGACGAGAATGAAAAGCTCAAGAAACAATATAGACTCTGAAACCACTCCAGTTAGAGCAAGATAGAAAAGGAATGAACAAAATAATTTGGGCAGAAATCTGACTGAGAATGGAAGGAATGAAGACCTAAACTTCACCCAATGGGATGACACTTGATGAGATGAACAACGCAATGCCTCCGGAAGAATTGAAAGAATGGAATTAAAAGAACTTAGAAGGAAGGGTTGAACGGAGTTGTTGAGAAAATCAACAACAAAAGAATCAGCTTGTTGTGGACCTACTAAAAAAATCTCAAAACTTGAGGTGAAATTACACCACAACAAAATGTCTGAATAGCTGAGAACAAATGAAGAAATGCAAAGCTCCACTTTAGAAGAAAATGGAGAATTATTTGCACTTTGAGACGCGAGAAGAAAAGATACTTGAACTCCTCCAACAAGAATCTAGATGAACTCTTGAAGAATGAAATAAATCATGAAGAACCACCATGAAGAACTCCGGTGACAAAAGGATGATGAGATAGAATGAAGGACGAAAGAATAAGATTAAAGCCTTGCAGTGATTTAGATGGAGGTTCCGACGAAATGGCGGAGGAAAATTTTGAACTCCAGAAAAGAAAAGATGAAAACACTTCAAAGCGCGAAATTACTCATCATGAACAAACTCCAAAGGAAGGGATTAATCACTTGGAAGAAATAAGAATAAGATTTATTGTATGCTTAAACTTCATCAACTTAAATTGATGACAATCAATGGATTTTGCATACTACTTATTCTTATTGAAAAGGATTGAGGGGAATATAGCACAAAACTTGAGAAAGTCTTCATGAACCACCGGTAGATTGGAAAGAACGAATGAATTGATATAATAACAAAGGAAAAGGAATCTGAAGGAACCACTGTAAGAATTGGAAAATGACTGATGAAAGGGAATGAATCACCGGGAAGAATTAAAAGAACAAATATGATTGAGGGGATTTGAATGCAAAAGAATGAAGAGATAACAAGCTGATTAAAGAATACTTGACGGATGTGCCAGGATAAATAGAGAACGATAGCTGGAATGATGGCCTCCGGTGAAAAGAAACGAAAAATAACTCCTGACATACTCCGGATGGGTAAGAAAGAATATCTGATAAATGGAATAATTCGAGAGGATAACATGAAACTAGAACCACGAATCTTCGAGAGAACGACCAAGATTTAGAGGAAAAACTCTTATTCGGTCTTCAGAAGTAGAGAATGACGACGAGAACCACCAAGAATTGTTGAGAAACTCTGGAAGAATGAAAAGCAAAGAGGTTGAGCCAACAATGGAATGATTTTAAATCGATCTTGGAAAGGCATCTGACTGATCAAATTCATTCTTACGTCAAAATCTGAAAATAATTAGGAATGGCTCCAGAATAATTAGAAGAGTCGGGTAAGATCCTCGGAAAAGACCTGTGGGTTAGGGCCCACTAAAAAGAAAACACCGTTGGAAAGGATTTTTGAAGAGATAGATGATGCACCGGAACAATTGAGATATTTGAATGAGGTGATAGCCTCAAATTAATTGGAACACAAACGAATCTCCTGAGATGTCTTGAGCACTCCGGAAGGATAAACTGGCGAGAGGCGAACGAGCAGGGAAAACACTTTATCCAAGGTAAAGAATATGATCAACACGAAAAAAAACTCAAATTGAGTCTACCGGAGAAGAAAAAGAGATGAAGAATGTCAAACAGACGAGAATTCACCGGTTGAAATAATTTACGAAAGACTGAAGAGGTTCCGCACAAATGAAATTGATGCTCGAAAGAGACTCAGGCTCTGGAAAAAACAAAGGCAACTTGGAAGGGAGAACCGACAAATAGCTTGAAGTGAAAACACCGGTTGAAAGAATGCAAAGACTTCACACGAGTAGGATGGATACTCGATTATGGGCTCCGGCTCCGAGAAGAAAAAGGGTGGGAGGGTGGGAAAATAAAACAACTAAGGATTGATCTTGCAAAAACAAGGAGGTCGAATCGACTTGACGAGAAAATGCTCCGGATCAAAAGAGCTGAGAACCAACGAACGAAAAACCAACTGCGTGATCCTAAAGAAAAATTTGAAGGGAAGAGGAGTAAGTCAAAACACCTACGTCGAGATTCCTCACTAGAGTGACAAAGGGGCTGAGGAGTAAAAAGAATTCCTACCCTCCGATATAACTAGACTTAGAAATAGTTTTCTTCTAGACTCGACAACGGCCAACTACGAACAATCAAGGGGCTCTTATGGTCGGTCGAGGCTCTGATACCAACTTGTCACGCCCAATATGCGACCCTATACTAAAGGAACTCGAAGGTCCCACCAAGGATAGAATCGCATATTGGAGACGTTTTTGCCAGGTGGATACCATTACATCGTACCATTACATAATAGTTGGGGATATAAACAAGAGGCATACAATGCCACAAGCATACAACAACATCATACATAAGAGCAACATCTGACTACGGATGAAACACAAACAGAAACTCAAACGACATCCACCCTGCTAGCCCAGGCTACTGACCTGGAACCTATCCCCTGATCGAAGAAGAAGCAGAAGAAGAACTCCAAACAAATAAACATCGCTCTCACGTCATGATCATCACATAACCTATACCTGCAACTGTTGTTATAGTAATCTGTGAGCCACGGGGACTCAGCAATCCCATTACCATGGGTATAAAGACTAGCAAAGCTTAATGGGTATGGAAATTGATAAGTGGTCAGGTTGCAGCAGCGACTAAGCATATATGGTGGCTACCATACGCAAATAAGAGCTAGAAGAGAAGCAAACAGAACGGTCGAGAAGCTAGAAGTGATCAAGAAGTGATCCTGAAACTAGTTATGTTCATACATAACCCAAACCGTGTTCACTTCCCGAACTCCGCCGAGAAGAGACCATCACGGCTACACACGCGATTGACGCATTTTAGTTCAAATCTGGTGTCAAGTTCTCTACAACCGGATATTAAAAACTCCCATCTGCCACATAACCGCGGGCACGACTTTCGAAAGTTTAAACCCTGCATGGGTGGCCCAACTTAGCCCATTATAAGCTCTCACGACAACCGAAGAATATTCCTTCTCCCAAGAAGACCTGATCAGTCTCGGAATCCCGGTTACAAGTAAATTCGGCAATGGTAAAACAAGACCAGCAAGATCGCCCGAATGTGCCGACAAATCCCGATAGGAGCTGCACATATCTCGTTCTCAGAGCATGCCGGATGAACACTACGTACAGCTAAAACCAACCCTCAAGCTTCCCCAAGGTGGCGCTGCAAGTGGCTCTAGTTCAGACCAACACTTAGAGAAGCACTGTCCTGGGGGGGGGGTTAAAATAAAGATGACCCTCGGGTTAATTACTCCCAAGGGAAAGGTTATAGGTTATAGGTTGTTAGGCAAATGTAAAACCAAGGTTGGGCCTTGCTGGAGGAGTTTTATTCAAGGCGAACTGCCAAGGGGTTCCCATACACCTGGCCGCGTAAGGAACGCAAAATCAAGGAACATAATACCGGTATGATGGAAACTAACGTGGCAAGAGTGGAACAAAACACCAGGCATAAGGCCGAGCCTTCCACCCTTTACCAAGTATATAGATGCATTAATTAAATAAGAGATATTGTGATAAGCCAAAATAATCCTGTTCCAACATGGAGCAATCTTCAATTTACCTGCAACTAGCAACACTATAAGAGGGGCTGAGAAACGCAGTAACATAGCCAAGCAACCGTTTTCTAAGAAGGGTGAAAAGGTTAGAGGCTGACATGGCAATTTGGGAGGTTTGATAAACAAGTGATAGGTAGTGCAGCATAGCGATAGAACGAAGCAACTAGCATAGCAATGATAGTAGTGAGATCGAGGGTAACGGTCATCTTGCCTGAAATCCCTCTAGGAAGAAGAACGGGTCCATGAAGAAGACGAACGGATGAAGAAGAACCAAGCGTAGTCGAACGAATCCTCACGATCGCAACGAAACAGGAACTATCGAGAAGAAGCACAACCGGAAAGAAGCAAACAACACGGTAAACACACAACACATAAACACGGCATGATGTTCAACCAAGTATGATGCATGACAAAGGCTATATTATGCTACTCATGGCAAGAGATAATGCATACAAGAGCAACACATCAAAGCAAGTTTAAATGAGGACGGAAACAACATATAACAAATCCGGTAAGTCCTCACATGCAAATTTCGAAATTGGTCCAGAACTGAATAAACCTAATGTTCAAGTTGTTAAACAGCAAGTTAAAATGCACCAAGATGATCTACATGATATTCTAGTCAAGTTACATATAAGGTTCATTTAGTTCGGAGTTACAGCCTAGAAGATATGAGCAAAACAAGTTAAAAATGATATTGATGCAAAATGCATTCAAACATCAATAAAACACTCTCAAAACATGGATGCAACATGATAATATGAAACTACATGCAATTCTAAGCAAGTTTCATATAGAACATGCTCAAAACGGAGCAACGATGCAACATATACACTCCAAACAAGTTATAACAATCTGCCTAAAATAGCAAGTAGGCACTTTGCAATCATGAAAACAACATGCTACAGGAAACATATGAGCATAAATTTGACATGCACTTCATTTACAGATAACACTTCAAATATCATTAAGGTTAAGGTTCATAGGCATCAAGATTAAACCAATATGTTCAAAGCAAAATGCAACTTTATAACACAGCAGCATATGCATGGGCAGAGTTAATATGATGGCAACTTGAGAGCAAGAAAGAGACAAGCTACAACAAGTTTATATAGCAAACAGGGGCATGACATCAAAGTAAACATAACAAAGAGAAAATAACATCAAGACATCATATACATATGACTCATGGATTAGTGGGAACCAACAAGACAAGAATGAATGTTGAAACAATTTCAGCAAGTATAAAACAACAACATTATGATAGCATGTTTGCAAGCATGAAACAGAGGCATATGACATCCAAAATTAGCAAACATGGCATGTCAACAAAGTACTCATAGGATACTTCAAATCATGTCATTGGGGCATCTCTAGAAGAGGCATGGATCACTCAATAACAAGCTCACAACAAGGCAGCATGAAGTTAGCAGAAATCTGGAACATTATATAAGCATGTTCATGGCAATGAAAACATATGCTACAGTACATATATATGGCATCAAAAGGCTTGGCATGATAGAGCATAACATAGAAAACAAAACATGCTGACTAAGCATCTCCAGAATATCCATGGATTAATTGGTAGCATCATGTAAACATGGCAACATGATATGACAGATTCAACAAATGACAGAACATTAACAGTAAGTAGCCCACTTCACAAGCTTCATGCACTCACTACAGGGCATATAAAAATACATGGCTTGCACCCCTGTGAGGATGGCATAAATATGCTCCTAAAACATGCAGATGAAATGCAGATGATGACATGGCAAAATGCAACACGCAAGAAAATGACATGGCGACGATGGTGAATAACTAGAAAACACCTAGCGCATCGAATTCGGGGCGTTACAATCACCGACAAACGGCTCCAATTTCACAGCCGATGAGGTGAAAACTTGGTGCAGAAACATGGGCATTAAGCTCGATTAGGCCTCTGTCTATCACCCTCAAACAAACGGTCAAGTGGAATGAACCAATGGTCTTATTATGAGCGGCATTAAACCTAGACTAGTGCGGTCCTTAAAAGAATCAGACACTCACTGGGTTGAGGAGCTTGACTCCATACTCTGGGGGCTGCGGACCATGCCGAGTTGCACTACTGGATATACACCCTTCTTCATGGTGTACGGCGCAAAGGCTGTGCTGCCCCGCGATATTATTCATGACTCACCTCGAGTGTGCATGTACGAAGAAAGAGAAGCCGAACTCGATTGGCAGGACAGTTTAGATGCCATGGAAGAGGAGCGCGACATCGCAAAAGCCTGTTCCACATTCTATCAACAACAGGCTCGCAGGTATCAAAGCAGAGAAGTACGGGCCAAGACTTATAATATTGGCGAACTCGTTCTACGTCTACCGGAGAAGAAAAAGGACAAACTCAAGCCCAAGTGGGAGGGTCCCTTCATTATCGATAAAGTTCTCACCGAAGGAGCGTACCACCTGCGTGATGCATCAGATAATCATCTCGAACCGAACCCGTGGAACGCGGCCAAACTCCGAAGATTCTACGCCTAGCGCCGAACTCTTTGTTCGTCTCCTTCCATCTGTTCCTTTTTTTACTTTTTAGCTCTCTTCTATCTTTTTCTTTTGTAGCTCTAAAGCTTTTAGTGTAGCTCGACTACACACGTATGACACACCAATCTTCACGTATTTGTGCTCATTATACCTGGGGGCTTCTTACACATAAGCTTAATATAATTATCTTCAGGGCATCAAGCCCACTGCACATGCGTCCTTTTTCCATATGTACCTTTTTTCGCCATTATATGCATCGATATGACTTAAGTTTGGGCCAAGCTGGGTTGCCTGGCTCCTGTGCTTATGCCCTACATTCCCGTTAGTTTGGCTAGGTCATAAAGGGAGCACCTCTGCAATGTTACTGCAGGGTACTCCGGACGTGTACCTCAGACTGGTTGAAGCCGAAAGCTAGCGTTCTAAAGGGAATATTCGGTCGGTGAACTAAAGATGTTTTTACCTATCAAAATATAAACCCCCAGATGTTATATATACTGCGCTTTTTGATCGCAGTTCAAACATGCACGTTAATGCATGCATACCCAGGGAAAGGAACCCTTAACGGAACTATTCTCTCTGGAAGATGTTTCTTACTAACCATGTAATATAACATAACTAGTTGGGTACTTGTCTGTTCAAGCAATTATGACCCATACACCTGGTTTCCATGCGTACCCCGGTTTATATTACCGAGCGGGTATTCGGAAACACTCCGTACTGTCGGGTCCAGAGGCTGAAGCGAAAAGGTCGGCCATGACAAATGTTTTACAATCTGGCTAGAGACAAATATGTCAATTGAAGTACATAGTCACTTAGACTCAAAATGCTTCTTCTTCTATGCCATCCAACAGGTTGTTTAGCCTACAATCCGGTTGGGGATATTTTGCGACTAATCCTACCCGGTCATATACCATACTAACGGGAATTTCTTTCCCATATGACCCTACAGGTCCGACCTGGGCCATATGATTCGGATCGAGCTTGGTGTATCGTGTTTTCACCATGGCCGAAGCTTCCCTCGCACCTTCTCGATAGGAAGATATCTTCCATAGTCGGAAATGCTGCCGCGCTCCTTTGAATAGTTGTACAAGCTCCCCCATACTTCCTGGTAGGGAGGCGGATGGCCACAAGGCCTTGGCAACACTCTGCATGGCCTGCCGAGCTTGCTCGTGCAGTTGCGAAAGCTCTTGTAGCGGATCGCCTCAGGATCCGGGCATCTCCTCTTCCGGACGGCCAGTCAGCATACTTACATACATAACTTTGTTAGTTCCTATTTTTGCCGAACTACATAAATGTTTGCTTAAGCACATACTAAAAATGCCGCGTTGAAGCCTCTTATTTTCCTTCACGGAGTCTGCCAACTGGGCCCGAACATCTTTCTATTCTTCGCCCAGCTGGGTATTGGCATCTTGGAGTTTGTTTTTCTCCTTTATGGCCTGTGTAAGTACACTCTCGCCAGCGGCTGCTTGACTTTGTGCTCCTTGCTCACCATCTTGTGGAATTCCCGGATTCTGTTCCGGACTATCTGAAGATTTTTGTCAACAGATATTATTAGCGTCACTGGTCTATACATACAATATTGTTTTTTCTCAATTTAGGAATACATACCATTTGATGCCTCTTCGGATCTTGATAGCTTGGCCATAGCGGCTGTTAGCTGGGTTCGACACTCTTCCACCTCTTGAGACGACATGTTCTTCTTCTTTGAGAGCACCTATTAATATAATGATCCTTAAATCAGTTGTATCAATTGTTTCAAGTCTCAGGGTCTACTTATATACATAATTATCAACTTTTCATATTTACCCGTATATCTTTCAAATACTGGTCTGTGGCTCTAGCAAGCCCATCCTGAGTGGCTCGGATGTACGCATCACCTGAGTTGAAGGCAGTAAAAGCCTCTTCTGAAAAGACAGGGTCGCAGAGTGCGGCCCGCCGGCGCCGATGATTCATGGCGTTCTCCACTTCATAATTTGTAACGGACATTCTGTCCAAATCGTCCGTACGAGGACAGTCCGGCATCACCTCCAGGTTGGCCTCCGTCCTCGAGACCGGGTCTGGAATCCGGCTAGTAGAGGCACGGTTGGCAGGATCCCCGGACATAATCCGGTGGATGTTCTTTCTGATAAAACACAATGGATAGGGCCATACTTTAAGATGACAACCACGGGGCGTGTTTGAAACCATACCTCCTCGATGATGACTCCCCCGTATCTCTGTTCACCTTTCTTTTTGAAGGCCTACCCGGCGCGGTAGCCCCTTGTCGGCAAATCGCCTCGGGTTCGGCTTGTCGCGCCGATCATATTCCCTGCAGAGTGTTGGGCTCTACGGTAGGGTGCGTCGAATGCAAATTAAAATTCCTACGCGTAGAACAACCAAGAACATGCTACGGGAGATGGATCACATATCATTACCACTAGATGCATAGTCCCGTGCAGCGGGAGTAGAGTTGAGGCCACGCGTCCGCGTGGATCGTCTCCTCCTCGTCCGATCTCCCTCGAATAGCCGGTCGTCCGATCCCACGTACAAGTGCGCCGGAGCGGCGCAAGTGCACCGCCTCTAACAGTATCCGCACGTGCAGGAGGAACATCGTGCAGTGGACTGCTAGGTCCGATCACACAGTCGGCGGCGAGTGGAGGTGGCTATTCGCAACACATGCAAACCCTAGTCGCAGCGCCGAAGCGATCCCCCGCATGAGTGTGCCGCACATCCACTTTATATAGGTGTCTGTCGCGGGCTCAACACTTGGGCCTCACACGGACCCTAAAGCCCACAAGTCTACTCAGCCACAATCCGAATACAGATCGGATCATATCCGACCAGTGTCCTCATATCCGACCTCGTAGGTTCCTTCCCTTAAGCGCGCGACCCCTTAGGTTCAAGTCGGCTTGGTCGCAGTTTGGATCACCTTCGACCTGCACAGTTGGTAGCGGCCTCTAGCAAGGCGTGCCGACCACCAAGCAGACTATGAAGCTGGTTAGGTGAACCTACAACATGTGACACTTCTATTCCCTTTGCCTCACGATATATGTTGTCAGGCTCAAGGCGAGACTATCATCCTTGTGCTAGCCCGACCTCTTTCTCATTCTAGTGATACCGACCACAATCCGGATTATCTCATAATCCTTGTCGCATGGCCATGCTTCTCTTGGTCGGATCACACGAGGGGCCTAGAGTATATCTCTCCTGATCGGAGGGGCAAATCCCATCTTGCTTGACCATGTCTCGCAGCATGGGTCTGGACAAGCCCGAAACCTACCTTTGTAACTACCTAGTCACAGAGTAGCGTTTGGTCGGCCCAAAGCAAGTCTATCACCATCCCGAGTACATGTGTCAGCTCAGGTCTTAGGACATAGAACGTATGTTGTGCTAGAGACTCACAGATGACATATCAATGCGTCTCATAGTTGGGTCTGTCCGACTAGGACCTTATCTCGACTCGAATCCGACTACGTCGAATCCGACCAGACCTTTCCATGTCCATATTATCCGGTTAGCATCCAATGCTCCATGTCTAGTGAGACCAAGCCATCGAACGTGTCATATGCTAGTCTAGTCGGCAGCGCGTCCACACGGCCCTTTCGACTAGGGACCTTTTAGGACAGTCATCATACAATGCATAGTCCCACAAACAAGTCACGCACTTGCTGATACACATCATTGATAATGTCCAAGGACTATCTTTATTCATAAACACATAGGAAATATCATCATACATGATTGCCTCTAGGGCATATCTCCAACAGTCTCCCACTTGCACTAGAGTCAATCAAATAGACATTGAATGCCCATAGCTCTAACGTGCCCCTCATACTTGGGTTGTGGAAGCAGCTTAGTCAACGGATCTGCAACATTTACATCCATGTGAATCTTGCATAACTCTACATCACCATTCTTTACGATCTTTCGTATAAGGTGATATTTCCGGTCTATGTGTCTGACCTTCTGGTGATTCCTCGACTCCTTGGCTTGTGCGATGGCACCAGAATTATCCCAATAAAGGTCCAACGGTTTCACCGAGACTGGGAGAATACCAAGATCATCCAAAAAATGCCAGATCCAAACACCTTCCTTTGCAGCTTCACAAGCCGCAATGTATTCGGCTTCTGTGGTAGAATCGGCTACCGTATCCTGCTTGGAACTCATCCAGTGCACTGCTCCTCCGTTCAGGACGTACACGAATCTGAACTGTGATCGACAATCATCTCTGTCGGTTTGGAAACTAGCATCGGCGTAACCCCTTACGACGAGCTCTTCCACACCACCATAAACTAGGAACATCTCTTTAGTCCTTTTCAGGTACTTTAAAATAGTCTTTACCGCTGCCCAGTGACTCTCACCTGGGTTTGCCTGGTATATACTTGTTAGGCTTATTGCAAAAGCAACATCAGGCCTTGTACATATCATGGCATACATGATGGATCCGATTGCCGAGGCATACGGAATCATACTCATCCTGCTTCGCTCATCAGATGTTGAAGGACTCTGAGTCTCGCTTAGCCTTATACCATGTGAGAGCGGCAAGAACCGTTTCTTCGCCTCACTCATGTTGAACCGCTTCAACACTTTATCAATGTACGTGCTCTGGCTTAAGCCAAGCAGCCTCCTCGATCTATCTCTATAGATCTTAATGCCTAAAATATACACTGCCTCACCAAGGTCTTTCATCAAAAACTTGCTATTCAATGATTCCTTGATCGAGTTTAGCATCGAAACATTGTTCCCGATCAACAATATGTCATCCAGATACAATATTAAAAACACTATCGAGCTCCCATTTAACTTCTTGTATAAACAAGAGTCATCTTCGCTTTTGATGAAACCGAGACAAGTGACGACCTCATCAAAACGAATGTTCCAACTCCGAGATGCTTGCTTCAACCCATAAATGGATCTCTTGATCTTGCATACCTTACTAGTTCTAGTCGGATTGACAAAACCCTCGGGCTGTATCATATACACGTCCTCGATTAAATTTCCATATCTCGTAATCGAAATATGCAGCTATAGCTAGTATGATCCTCACCGATTTCAGCATCGCTACTGGAGAGTAAGTCTCGTCGTAGTCAATTCCTTGAATTTGTCCATAACCTTTAGCGACAAGCCGAGCTTTGTGGATCTGAACATTTCCATCCACATCGGTTTTCTTCTTAAAGACCCATTTGCAACCAATGGCCGTTATGCCAGGAGGCGGATCAACCAAGTCCCAAACTTGATTCTCATCCATGGACTTTAACTCGGATCTCATGGCCTCCAGCCATGCCTTGGAATTTGGGCTCACCATCGCTTCCATATACGTGGCCGGTTCGTCGCTCTCTAGCAACAATACATCACACACTCTGCGCAATCTTTCCGACCTCCGTGGTTCCGGTGCCGCCTCCACTACGGGTTCCCTGACTGACTCCGGTATGATCACATCACTAGCCGAGCCGTCCCTGAGTGGCCCTTGAATTTCTTCGAGTCGGACCGTCGTCCCACTGGACTCCCGACTGAGAAACTCTTTCTCAAGGAAAACCCCGTTCCGAGCAACAAACACTTTGTTCTCTTCCCGGTTGTAGAAGCTATATCCCAAGGTTTCCCTCGGATATCCCACGAATATGCATTTATCCGACTTGGGTGTAAGCTTGTCTGACATAAGTCGCTTGACAAATGCTTCACAACCCCAAATCTTTAGAAAAGACAAACTGCGACTCTTCTCGGTCCACATCTCATGTGGTGTCTTGTCTACGGATTTTGATGGTACCCTATTAAGTGTGAAAGATGCAGTTTCTAGAGCGTATCCCCAGAATGACAAGGGTAAATCCGATTTGCTCATCATAGACCGGACCATGTCCAACAAGGTCCTATTCCTCCGTTCCGACACGCCGTTTCTCTGTGGCGTACCTGGAGGTGTGAGCTGAGGTACTATACCTCGACTTTTCAAATGATCATTAAACTCCTGGCTCATGTACTCACCTCCACGATCAGATCGCAAAAGCTTTATAGTCTTGGCGAGCTGATTCTCAACCTCGTTCTGAAACTCTTTGAACTTTTCAAAAGTCTCCGACTTGTGCCTCATCAAATAGATATATCCATATCTACTCAAGTCGTCGGTAAAACTCACAAAGTACTGATAGCTACCGCTGGCAGTTGTGCTCATTGGACCACACACATCACTATATATAAGTTCCAACAGCTCAGACGCCCTCTCACAACTCTTTGCAAAGGCAGACTTATTCATCTTGCCGAGCAAGCATGATTCACATGTCTCGAACGACCCAAAGTCTGACAAAGTTAGGAGCCCATCATCATGGAGCTTCTTCATGCGTTTCAGACTAATGTGTCCAAGCCGACAATGCCAGAAGTATGTCGGATTTATCTCATTAGGCTTATGCCTCTTGACATTTATGTTATAGACTGGTTCCTGTTCTAGATTCAATATAAATAGCCCATCAACAATGGGTGCATAGCCGTGGAACATACCATTCAAAAATATCGAACAACCATTGTCCTTTAAATTGAATCCATAACCTTGACTCATCAAACATGAGGCAGAAATAATGTTCCGACTAAGTGCAGGAATATAATAACAATTATTCAATTCCATAATGA
Organism: Triticum dicoccoides; assembly: GCF_002162155.2. NCBI lineage: Eukaryota > Viridiplantae > Streptophyta > Magnoliopsida > Poales > Poaceae > Triticum > Triticum dicoccoides. Next base: position 206,701,740 of record NC_041391.1, on the reverse strand, counting down.
ATCCGGTAGGAAGCTGGAGCTGCGTCATGCCGACCTCCAACGCAGCAACTCTTGCTTTGTTGCCGACCCTAATGTCAATCTCCCCTTGTGCCACATGCCTAGTTCTTACTAGCCCCTGCATCGAGTTGCAAATAAGAACAACCGATCCGGTATCAAATACCCAAGAGCTACTAGGCATGTTAACAAGGTAAATGTCTATAACATATGCAACAAGTGTACCTTTGCCTGAAGCAGCATTCCCGGCCTTCTTGCCATGCTCTGCGAGCCACTTGCTATAGTTCCTCTTCTAGTGACTGGTCTCCTTGCAGTGATAGCAAACGGTCTTCGAGTCTGGTCCAGACTTCGGCACAGCGGCGGAGGTTACCGTCTCCGTGCCCTTTGCCTTAGCCTTTTTCTTGGACCAACTCTTCTTGAACTTAGCCGATTTCTGCACCATCAACACTTGATGCGTGCCTTTCTTAATAACCCGCTCTGCCACTTTGAGCATCCCATGCAATTCAGTGATCTTCTTATCCATGCCATGCATATGATAGTTCGAGATGAACGTCCCATAGCTGGGCGGAAGAGAACCCAGAACAGCATCAGTAGCCAGCTCATCCAAGAGCGGGAAGCCCAAACGATCCAAAGCTTGCACATATCCGATCATCTTGATCACATGCGGGCTCAGTGGATCACCTTCCTTAAGCTTGCAATCCATCAAGGATCGCCAGACGTTGAACCTTTCGGTCCTAGCCTGTGTCTGAAACATGCTCTTGAGACTCTCGATCATATCGTAAGCCTCAACATTTTTGAAATGCTGTTGCAAATCGGGCTCCATACAAGCCAGCATCAGACATCTAATCTCTGTTGATTCATCAACGAGTTTCTGGTAGGCATTTTTAGTTGTGGGCATTAGCATTATCGGCAGGTTCCTCTGGAAGTGGATCCTCTAGAACATGTTCCTTTTTATCGTGCTTGAGAACAATTCTCAGATTTCTATACCAGGTGGTAAAGTTTGTTCCATTCAGTTTATCCTTTTCCAGAATTGATTTCAGTGCAAAGTTGGGTGGAGCAGGTGGTGCCATTGATCTACAACATAAAATATGCAATCACTAAGCAATGTGTTTATGTAGAGTAATTCTAGCGTAAACAGAAATACTCCCACTGAAGTTGGCATCCCTCCGCAAACTCTCAGTGATCCAGGATCCGACTAGCGTATGCGACTAGTGAGCTTTAGCATCACTGCTAGCCAACATACCTATCCGGTAAGAAACCCCTTGCTAATCGTATCTCTATACGACTCCTGTCGGTTGGGTAGGTATCTTATACCCCGGCTGCCAACCTTCTTTGCCACAAGGCCCAAAACTGTTTTGATAGCCTTGTCAAGTTAACCTGATGTAGTGCATGTCCGTGTCCGACACGAACCCTTCAATTCAAGGACACCCAGCAGCACCCCAATTTTATGAGCCCACTACTAGACGTACTTGACGTGCGAAGGTGCAACATCGGGGATGGCAATTCACTTGATATTCATGACAGATCTTTCTACCATTCTAACATGCATAGAAACAAAGAAGCATAACAATCACAAATTAACACATATTGTGAAATAGTATGGCTCCTTCATGGACGTTCTTCCAGGTCGGCTCCGACTCCGATGACCATCTACGAACTCCATCTTGTTTGTCACGCCGGGACGCCAAGCCACCAACCTGATCTCTATTATCCAACTACTACATCTAGTAATGAATTTTACATAGAGTCACAAGTCGACACGCAGGTCATTATACAATATAATGATAGCACTTTGGATCCTGCCGGCTGACAAACATGACACGCGGGCCACGTATAAATTACACACATGCATCACATACACATGAGCCATACTATTCACATCAAACCTGCAAAACAAAGTTATGCATAGAATCGCATTCTACCGGTTTGTGTGTCGAGTACGAAATAGAAGTTTTTGGAAATCACAGATCACATCTGAACTCCGATCACACCGAATTTTTTGATGTGACCGATCTTATCGATCATAGCGAGTCCGATTCGGGTTTACGTTGCACTGTTAACCCCGATGGCGGATGACCGAATGGTAGGGGTAGATCGTGTCACGACCTCATCGACTCCGATCATCATAAAACATAGCCTCTTCAATCCCCATGTGTAATTGATCTCATCAGCCGTGCACATAGCCGATCTCATCAAGGACAACAGATCTCATATGCTACCTCCACATATCTAATATGTATATGATCTGAATCCAAATCCTATAGCAGAGGCTCTGATACCACTATTGGGCTCTACGGTAGGGTGCGTCAACTTCAAATTAAAATTCCTACACGCAGAATAACCAAGAACATGCTACGGGAGATGGATCATAAATCGTTACCACAGGCGCGCAGTGCCGTGCAGCGGAAGTAGAGTTGAGGCAGTGCGCCCGCGTGGATCGTCTCCTCCTCGTCCAATCTCCCTCGAACAGCCGGTCGTCCGATCCCACGTACAAGTTCTCCGGAGCGGTGCAAGTGCACCACCTCTAACGGTATCCGCGCGTGCAGGAGGAACACCGTGCGGTGGACTGCTAGGTCCGATCACATAGTCGGGAGCGAGTGGAGGTGGCTATTCGCAACACATGCAAACCCTAGTCGTAGCGCCGAAGCGATCCCCCGCATGAGTGAGCTGCACCTCCACTTTATATAGGCGTCTGTCGCGGGCTCAACACTTGGGCCTCGCACGGACCCTAAAGCCCACAAGTCTACTTGGCCACAATCCGAATAAAGATCGGATCATATCCGACCAGTGTCCTCGTACCCGACCTCGTAGGTTCCTTCCCTTAAGCGCACGACCCCTTAGGTTCAAGTCAGCTTGGTCGCAGTTCAGATCACCTCCAACCTGCACGGTTGGTAGCGGCCTCTAGCAAGGCGTGCCGACCACCAAGCAGAATATGAAGCTGGTTAGGCGAACCTATAAAACGTGTCACACTTCTATTCCCTTTGCCTCACGATATATGTTGTCGGGCTCAAGGCAAGACTATCATCCTTGTGCTAGCCCGACCTCTTTCTCGTTCCAGTGATACCAACCACAATCCGGATTATCTCATAATCCTTGTCGCATGGCCAAGCTTCTCTTGGTCGGATCACACGAGGGGCTCAGAGTATATCTCTCCTGATCTGAGGGGCAAATCCCATCTTGCTCGACCACGTCTCGCAGCATGGGTCTGGACAAGCCCGAAACCTACCTTTGTGACTACCCAGTCACGGAGTACCGTTTGGTCGGCCCAAAGCAAGTTTATCACCATCCCGAGTACATGCGTCATCTCAGGTCTTAGGACATAGAACATATGTTGTACTAGAGACTCACAGATGACATATCACTGCGTCTCATAGTTGGGTCTGTCCAACTCGGACCTTATCTCGACTCGGATCCAACTACGTCGAATCTGACCAGACCTTTCCAAGTCCATATTATCCGGTTAGCATCAAATGCTCCATGGCTAGTGAGACCAAGCCATCGACCGTGTCATATGCTAGTGTAGTCGGCTGCGTGTCCACACAGCCCTTTCGACTAGGGACCTTTTAGGACAGTCATCAGACAGTGCATAGTCCCACAAACAAGTCACGCACTTGCTGATAGACATCATTGATAATGTCCAAGGACTATCTTTATTCATAAACACATAGGAAATATCATCATACATGATTGCCTCTAGGGCATATCTCCAACACAGAGCATAAGAATTGTGCGGTGGGTAAGACGGAAGAAGCGAATCTTCCCAGAAGTTGAGTCTCTTGTTTACTTACATGCGATACATGGAGGAGGCCAGAATAGTCAGCAATGATGGCCACCTCTGTGTCGTCACAGCTCGCCTGGTGAAACACCCCCTCCATGAGCTCCACAAAAATATCCAGATCCTCTTCAAATCCGGGGTCAAGGGCCCAGTTACGGTCCTCTAGCTGTGGTGCAGGGCTATGGAACTCTGTTGGTGTCAAAATCGGCGGATCTCGGGTAGGGGGTCCCGACCTGTGTGTCTAGGCGGATGGCAACATGAGACAAGGGCACGATGTTTTTACCCAGGTTCGGGCCCTCTCGATGGAGGTAAAACCCTACTCCTGCTTGATTAATATTGATGATATGGGTAGTACAAGAGTAGATCTACCACGAGATCAGAGAGGCTAAACCCTAGAAGCTAGACTATGGTATGATTGTTGTTCGTCCTATGGACTAAAACCCTCCGATTTATATAGACACCGGAGAGGGCTAGGGTTACACAGAGTCGATTACAATGGGAGGAGATCTACATATCCGTATTGCCCAGCTTGCCTTCCACGCCAAGGAATGTCCCATCCGGATACGGGACGAAGTCTTCAATCTTGTATCTTCATAGTCCAGGAGTCCGACCAAAGGTTATAGTCCGGTCATCCAGACACCCCCTAATCCGGGACTCCCTCAGTAGCCCCCGAACCAGGCGTCAATGACAATAAGTCCGGCGCGCAGATTTGTCTTCGGCATTGCAAGGCAGGTTCTTCTCCAAACTCCATATACCTATTAAATAGTGTCTGGCTTCTGGTGAATGTTGCGCTCCTTGGCTTCTGTGCCCAATAATGGCCATCTTCCACGTGTCAAACGAATGCGAAAAGACAGGGTGTTTTTTTTCATTTACCTCCCTAGCTGTGCAAATGAGCTGCCTATAAAAGAGACGGGGATTTAGATCCGAGTCACACCATCTTCCCTTCGCGAGCTTTCATCAGAGCGCATTCGACAGAGATCCATTCCATCATGGCCGGTCGACGCAGCTCCTCCTCTCGCCCCCCCTAGATCAAAGCCTGGAGATTGGGAGAGATGCTCCGTCCCGCACAGCAAGCCAGTGGCGCTCCAAGCCAAGGGGTTACTCCCCCCAGCCTACATGGTCCCGGTTCGAGCCGGGCTTGCCACCTATAATGGTGGAGAGCAAGCGGAGAGCGTCCCCAATCCCTCCAAAGGAGAGCGGGTATGCCTTGTCCCTTATTTGATAAGAGGGCTCGGATTTCCAGTTCATCCGTTTCTCCGGGGGTTCCTGGAGTTCTACGGCCTCCAGTTGCACAGCCTTACGCCTGCCTCCATGTTGCATATTGCGGGCTTCGTAGCCCTTTGCGAGCTGTTTTTGGGTATCGAGGCTCATTTCGCGCTGTGGAAGAAGCTGTTCTGCCTCGTCCCCCATTCTCAGGAGGGGTCGATATATCAAGTGGGCGAAGCCGAACTATGGCGCATCACCGGGACCAGATATCTATCCAAAACCCCAAAGAAGGCGTCCGAAGACTGGCCTTCAAAATGGTTTTATATAGAAGACGTCCCCTTGCCGGACCCTGTAAGGACCGGCCTCCCTGAGTTCGATAATGCTCATTTGAAGAAGCGCCTAAGCTGGCGTCCACGGAGCCCTCAGAAGGAAAATGACAAGGACGCCCTTTACCTGATGAACCAGATAAGGTTGTTAGCTCATTCCGGACTGACCATGATCGAGGTCATGGCCACATGCATTATGCGGGGGGTGCAGCCGCTTCAGTACAGAGGCCACCCCATGTGGGATTTCAACGAGGAGGACGACGCCACCCGGTGCGGCCACAAGGGGCCGGATTCGGCTGCCGCTCTAATGAAGATCTTGTCTGCTTTGTACAAGGGAGAAGAGGAGGAATTCCTCCGCGTCAACCCACGGGGTGGATTTTCTATGTACAATCCTCTAAGCTGGGTAAGCGAATACTTTCACTTGCCCATCCGTTTCATATTCCCATAGTTAAGGATTTAGTCTAGCAATTTCAACGCAGGAGCTACGCCAGGCTGTAAAGGAGATAAACAGCCCTCCTCCACAACCCGAGGACCTGGAACGGTCCTTCGACCCGGACTCCCAAGAGGACCCGAACTTATGTGTGGAGCTGATCGACGGGGTGTTTCATCAATTGAGCAAGGATAATGCCTTGGTGGCCATTACGGCCGATTATCCCGGACTACTTCCAGCCTCTCAAGTAACCGAGACCGAAGTCCCAACATTTTTAAAATGATCCATCCGTGCTTAGTTTAGGTCACCGTATACTGATGGCGTTTTTGCAGGGGAAGTCCTTGAGGCGGAGGACCGAGCCTGCGGTGGCTAGCCAACAAGGGGCATCAAGGTCCGGCAAGCTAAAAAGAAGTGCGGTCCGGATTGAGACACCGACGCAACGGTATGGCGTGCCATTTTATTCCCAGGTTTTATTCCCTTGAGGTGTACCAATGCTCGTGCTCTCTTTAGGAAAAAGAGCGCTCGCCGGACTATATCCAGAGAGGTTGCCAATCGCGCCTCCACCGGCCAGGCTCCAAGGCCGGGTCCGGAAGCGGAGGCAAGCACGAGGCACGCGCCGGACGCTCCTCCGACAAAGGATGCGGACGGGCTGTCTGCCACTAATTCAGAGGTGGAGAGTGCCATGAACCACAGGCGTCGCCGACAGTTCTTCATGATGCTTGTTTCTCCCAAGAGGCGTTAGATGCCTTCAATACGATCTAGCCAGAGCCACAGAGCAGTATGTAAAAGACATATGGGAGAGAAAATTTGATGGTTATATATGTCAGTAGCCCCCGAGACTTGAAACAGTTAGAATAACTGATTTAAGGATCATTTGTCATGCAGGATCTTACAGAAAAGAATACCCAACTGTCCCAGGAGTTGGAAGAGTGCAAAGCCCAACTTGAGGCCGCACTAGCCGCAGCGGGGGAGGCTAAGGAGACCCCCTCTGGTAATATATGCTTCAAAAGATAAGTATGTTGCGAAGTGCGGCATGTGTAAAAATCTGACAATAACATTACAGATGGCGCCGGAGTGGATCCGGACAAACAACAACTCTTATGCCGGTTAATGGCCAGTGAGAGTGTGCTTACGAGGGTGAGGCAAGAGAAGAATAAGCTCCAAGATGCCAAAAACCAGCTGGGCGAGGAACTAAAGGATGTTCGTGCTCAGCTGTCGGACTCCGTGAAGGAGAATCGGCGGCTTCGACGCGGCATTTTTAGTAAGTGCTTGAACGAACTTCGAAAAAAAGGAGTTCGGCGAGGAAGTCGATTGACAGAGTTATGTCTGTAGGTATGCTGATAGGTCGACCTGCAGAGGAAATGCCCGGTTCTATGGGTGACCTTCTTCCCGAGCTCTCACAACTGCACGAACGAGTTCGGTAGGTGATGCAAGGCGTCGCCCAGGCCTTGTGGCCATCCGTCTCCCTGCCCGAAGGCCTCGGTGAGCTTGCAGAGAAGCTGAAGGGAGCACGGCGGCGCTTTTGATTATGGAAGATATCGGCCTGCCGTCAAGGCGCCAGGGAGGCCTGGGCCATGGTGAAGACGCGGTACACGAAGGCTCACCCAAACCACATGGCCGAGTTCGGACTTGTAGGGCCCGATGGGAAGGAGATCCCTATCAGTTTAGTGTACGGCCAAGTAGGGTTGGCCGCCAAATATTCCCAACAGGACTGTAAACTAGACAACCTGCTAGATGGTATTGAAGAGGAATATACCCAGTAAAATTGACTATGTAATTTAAGATGACATGTAAAATGCCTTCTAGCCGGATTGTAGATCGTTTGTCATGGCGGACCTTTTCGCTTCAACCTCGGGACTCGATAGTCCGAAGTGTATCCGAATACCCTCTCGGTTATGTAAGAACCGGGGCATGCGTGGAGACCAGGTGTAGGGATCATTAGTGCTTGAACAGACAAGTGCCCAACTAGTTATGTTATATTACATGGTTAGTAAGAAACATCTTCCAGGGAGAATAGTTCCGTTAGGGGTTCCATTCCCTGGGAGGCGTGCCCTAAAGTGCATGTCCGGACTACGAAAAAGCAGAAAAACATCGAGGGGCAGATAAATAAACGAGTAAGAAATCATCTTTTAGTTCACCGACTGAATATTCCCTTAAGAACGCTAGCTTTTGGCTTCACCCAGTCTGAGGTACACATCCGACTGACCCAGCAGTAACAATCGCAGAGGTGCTCCCTTTACCGCCTAGCCGAACAATCGGGAACATAGGGGTAAGCACAGGAGCCAGGCAACCCAGCTTGGCCAAAACTTAAGTCATATCGATGCATATAATGGTGAATAAAAGGTACATGCAGAAGTGTGACACATGTGTTGGGCATGAGGCCCGTATAAACAAACTTCTGTTAAATAAGCCCCCAGGTATAATGAGCGCGGATAGCGCGTCAATTGTTTGTGAACAAGGCGCAAACGAGCCCTCAAAGGCTGTAAGAGAAAAAGGAGGGAGAAGGAGAGAAATATAAGACAGCTAATATGTAAAAAATAGACAGAGGATGGAGACGAACACAGAGTCCGGCGCTAGGCGTAGAATCTTCGTAGATGGGCTGCGTTCCATGGGTTTGGCTCGAGTCGGTTATCCGATGCATCTCGCAAACGGTATGCTCCACCAGTCAGGACTTGGTCAATGATGAAGGGACCTTCCCATTTTGGCTTGAGTATGTCCTTTTTCTTGTCCGGCAGGCGTAGAACTAATTCGCCAACATTGTAAGTTTTGGCCCGTACTTCTCAGCTTTGATATCTTCAAGCCTGCTGTTGATAGAATGCGGAACGTGCTTTTGCCACGTCGCGCTCCTCCTCCAAGGCGTCCAAACTGTCCTGCCAATCGAGTTCGGCTTCTCTTTCTTCGTACATGCGCACGCGAGGTGAGTCATGAATTATGTCGCAGGGCAGAACTGCCTCTGCGTCGTATACCATAAAGAATGGTGTGAATCCGGTAGTGCGATTCGGCGTGGTCCGCAGCCCCCAGAGTACAGAGTCGAGCTCCTCTACCCAGTGCGTATTAGATTCCTTGAGGGATCGCACTAACCTGGGTTTGATGCCGCTCATGATTAGACCATTTGCTCACTCGACTTGACCGTTAGTTTGTGGGTGATAGACTGAAGCTTAGTCGGGCTTGATGCCCATGTTTTTGCACCAGAGTTTGACCTTGTTGGCCGTAAAGTTCGTGCCGTTATCAGTGATGATGCTGTGGGGGATGCCGTAACGGTGTACGACCCCTGATATGAAGTCTATCACTGGTCCTGATTCGGCCGTCTTAACAGGCTTGGCCTCTATCCATTTGGTAAATTTGTCCACCATGACTAGTAAGTATTTTTGCTTGTGGGTTCCCCCTTTAAGGGGTCCAACCATGTCAAGCCCCCAGACCGCAAAGGGCCAGGTGATGGCTATAGTTTGGAGGGCGGTGGGTGGCATGTGGCTTTGGTTGGCAAAGAGTTGGCAACCGATGCATCATTGGACTAAATCCTAAGCATCTTCCCGGGCCACCGGCCAATAAAATCCTATATGGAAGGCCTTGCTTACAAGGGCCCGGGCTGCGGCGTGGTGCCCGCCGACTCCGGCATGAATTTCAGCCAGGAGATTTCGCCCTTCCTCTTCGGAGATACACCTTTGAAGGACTCCGGTGGTGCTTTTCTTATAAAGCTCTCCCTCATGGACTTATAGGCTTTAGATCGCCGCACTATGCAGCGTGGCTCGTTTTGGTCCTCTGGAAATTCCTGCCTGGTCAGGTAGGCTAGGAATGGTTTTGTCCATGGGGCAATGACTGCCATTATTTTGTGGGTTGAGGATGTTACTTCATTGGCCAAGCCTCCCGTTGTGTCAGAATGTTCGGTGTCGGGCAGTGTGGTTGGATCCGGACTGTTATTTCCGGATTCCCCTTCCCATGATACGGACGGCTTGAATAGCCTTTCCAAGAAAATGTTGGGGGGGGGGGACTGCATCACGCTTTGCGCTGATGCGTGCCAAGACTCTGCTGCCTGATTGTTTTCCCGGGCTATATGGTGAAATTCGAGCCCTTCGAACCGAGCTGACATTTTTAGGACGGCGTTGCGATAAGCTGCCATTTTCAGATCCTTGGCATCAAAGTCTCCATTTATTTGGGATATCACGTGGTTCGAATCCCCACGCACCTCTAGGCGTTGAATGCCCATGGAGACTGCCATCAGGAGGCCGTGTAGAAGGGCCTTGTATTCGGCTGCGTTATTGGAGTCTGTATACATTATCTGGAGTACGTATTGAACTGTATCTCCTGTTGGGGATGTCAAAATGACGCCATCCCCCAGAGCAGCTAACATTTTGGAGCCGTCGAAGTGCATGACCCAATTGGAATATGTTCCGTACTCTTTAGGGAGTTCGGCTTCAGTCCATTCAGCGACGAAGTAGGCCAAAACTTGCGACTTGATAGCTCATCGTGGCTTGTAGGTTATGTCGAACATGAGAAGCTCAATGGCCCATTTGGCAATCCGGCCCGTCGCGTCACGGTTGTTTATAATGTCGTTAAGAGGTACTTCAGAGGCTACTGTTATTGAACACTCTTGAAAGTAGTGTCACAGCTTCCGGGATGCCATAAACACCGCGTACGCTATCTTTTGATAATGCGGGTACCTTGACTTGCATGGAGTGAGGACAGTGGACACGTAGTAAATTGGTTTTTGAAGGGGAAATTTGTGTCCGTCCGTTTCTCGTTCGACGACGAGCACTGCGCTTACAACTTGATGAGTTGCCGCAATGTATAATATCATTGGTTCGCCGATGTCAGGCACGGCCAGGACCGGGTTTGTTGCCAATATGGCTTTTATTTCTTCGAGTCCGGCCATGGTGACATCCGTCCACTCGAAGTGTTCGGTGCACCGGAGGAGGCGATAAAGGGGTAATGCCTTTTCTACCAAGCAGGAGATAAAGCGGCTTAGAGCCGCCACGCATCCAGTCAATTTTTGTATTTGTTTGAGGTCTTTTGGAATGTCCAATTGTGATAGAGCTCGGATCTTGGCTGGGTTTGCTTCAATTCCTCTACCGGATACAATGAAGCCCAAGAGCTTTCCGGCTGGTACGCCGAAAATGCATTTTTTCGGATTAATCTTGATGTCATATGTCTGGAGGTTATCGAATGTGAGGCTCAAGTCGTCTACTAGAGTTTCGACATGCTTGGTTTTGGGACCACGTCATCTACGTATGCCTCCACTTTTTTGCCGATCTGGTTTGCCAGACATGTCTGAATCATGCGCTGATATGTTGCGCCGGTGTTTTTGAGCCTGAAGGGCATTGTGTTGAAGCAGAATGGGCCGTATGGGGTGATGAATGCCGTTGCGGCTTGGTCTAGCTTTGCCATCTTAATTTGATGATAGCCAGATTATGCGTCGAGGAAACACAATGAATCGTGTCCTACGGTGGCATCGATAATTTGATCGATGCGGGGGAGGGGGAAGGGATCCTTTGGGCAAGCCTTGTTGAGGTCCTTGAAATCGACGCATAGGCGCCAGGATTTGTCCTTCTTTGGTACCATCACCAGGTTCGCTAGCCAGTCCGGATGTTTTATGTCTCTGATGAATCCGGCCTCTAGTAGTTTGGCTACCTCCTCTCCCATGGCTTGTCTCTTGGGTTCGGAGAAACGCCGAAGAGCCTGCTTGACAGGCTTGAATCCTTTTAGGATGTTTAGGCTGTGCTCGGCCAGCCTGCGTGGGATTCCTGGCATGTCTGAAGGGTGCCAGGCAAAAATGTCGCAATTTTCGCGTAGGAATTCTCGTAGTGCGGCGTCTACATTAGGGTTTAATTGCGCCCCGATGGAGGCTGTTTTTGTAGGGTCCGTTGGGTGGACATGGAATTTGACTATTTCGTCCGCCGGTTTAAAGGAGGTGGACTTGGATATTTTATTGAGTATCACGTCGTTCCTGTTCACCATGGAGCGCAACGCAGCCAGTTCTTTAGCCGCTAGGGCTTCGGAAAGTGCCTCAAGGGCCAGTGTGGCTGTCTTGTTTTCGGCGCGGAGTGCTATGTCCAGGTCACTAGCAAGAGTGATGATTCCGTTGGGTCCGGGCATTTTGAGCTTCATGTACCCGTAAAGGGTATTGCTTGAAAAATTGTGAATGCCTCTCGCCCTAATAGACCGTAGTATCCGCTGCTGAACGGGGCCACTTGAAACGTGACCTCCTCGGATCTGTAATTATCCGGCATGCCGAACACCACATCCAGTGTGATTTTTCCTGTACAGCACGCTTCCCGACTGGGGATTATTCCTCTAAAGGTTGTGTTGCTTCGCTCAATGCGGCTCCAGTCTATTTCCATTTTTCGAAGGGTTTCCTCATAAATGAGGTTCAATCCGCTGCCACCGTCCATGAATAACTTGGTAAGTCGAAAGCCGTCCACTATTGGACTGAGGACCAATGCGGCTGGTGCTCGGGCTATTCAGAATTTAGGTTCATCACTGGCATTAAAGGTAATAGCCGTGTCACTCCATGGGTTTATTGTTGCTACTTGGTAGACTTCAGCAAGGCTGCGGAGTGTTCGTTTCCGCATATTATTTGATGCAAAAGTCTCGAAGATTGTTAATATCGTACTGATATCCCTGGGGTGGTGCTCTGTGAATTCTGGAGTTAGAAGCTCCTTGCCACTTCTGGCCACCTGCCGAAGTATCCAACATGCTCTAAGGCTATGAGTTGGTGTGGCGCCGTCTGTACTATGAATTTTACAGGGTCCATTGAGCCATCCCTCCAGTACGGTTCCATGCCCTATAGAGGGTTTTTGCTTTTTGGTGTTTAACCTAGGTGCCTGGCGATAATGCACCATTTTATTTCGGACTGGGTTGTATTCAGGGCCAGATTGTCCCAAAATTTTATTTTGGTTTTCCATGCGCTTTCCATTGCACAGTACTTTCGTACTATGGATGCCAAGTCGGTGAAGCGTGTAATTTCACGGCGACTTACGGTGTTGAGGATTCCCTTGTCTGTGCAATTATTGCAGAAGAATGAAATTGCATCCTCCTCGCGGCAGTCCTCTATCCTGTTCATAACCAGGAGGAATCTAGCCCAGTAATGGTGTACTATTTCTGCGGGCTCTTGCCGAATTTGGGATAAATCCCTTATATTTGGGTGGGCGGGTGGAATTAAATCCAGAACCTCGCCCAATCTAAGACTCAGGGGCCAAGGAGTTTCCGAACTCGGAAGCTTGTGTTCTTGGATATTGTCCAATGAATCAAGCCTGCTGCCTGACTTTAGGTTTAGGGCTTGAGTGACGTCCTCCCCTCTGCGGGTATCCGGCTTGGAGGGATCGGGAATCCGGACATAACTAGTCCTTAAGATAGATGAAGGCTTGCCGCATTGTTCCTCCACCACTTCAACGCCGTGGGTGACCTGGGGAGAGTTAATCTCTCTCAGATCGGGTTTAAGCCCAATTTGATCGTAGTCTGTAACGACTCCTAGGGCAGCGATGCGATCCAAAAGCTTGTTTAAGGAAGAGAGCTCCATCGGATCTAGCTGCTCGGCGAGTTCCGAGTTGACGTGAAGATTTCTTTCGATGACCCGAGAAGTCATCGTCGGCGCGGCGGCCGAACAGGCGGTCATAAGAAAACCGCCTAACCAGAGAGTTTGGCCGATAGCCAAAGCCCCTTTAGCAACAGTGTCGTCTTTAAAGATGGGATGAGGCATCCTTCCTGATGGCGATGGCACAGTGGAACTCTCGATGAAAGCACCAATGTCGGTGTCAAAACCGGCAGATCTCGGGTAGGGGGTCCCGAACTGTGCATCTAGGCGGATGGCAACAGGAGACAAGGGACACGATGTTTTTACCCAGGTTCAGGCCCTCTCGATGGAAGTAAAACCCTACTCCTGCTTGATTAATATTGATGATATGGGTAGTACAAGAGTAGATCTACCACGAGATCAGAGAGGCTATGTCACGCCCAATATGAGACCCTATCCAAAAGGAACTCGAAGGTCCCACCAAGGATAGACCCGCATATTGAAACACTTTTGCAAGGTGGATATCATTACATCAACATTATAAAATAGATGGGGATACATACAAGAGGCATACAAAGCCACACGAATACAACATCATCTTACATAATAGCATCATCCAACTACGGATGAAACACAAACAGAAACTCAAACGACATCCACCCTACTAGCCCAGGCTGCCGACCTGGAACCTATCCCCTGATCAAAGAAGAAGCAGAAGAAGAACTCCAAAATAAGCGAGCATCGCTCTCGCGTCATGATCATCACATAACCTGTACCTGCAACTGTTGTTGTAGTAAACTGTGAGCCACGAGGACTCAGCAATCCCATTAGCATGGGTATCAAGACTAGCAAAGCTTAATGGGAAAGGAAGGGGTAAAGTGGTGAGGTTGCAGCAGCGACTAAGCATGATATGGTGGCTAACATATGCAAATAAGAGCGAGAAGAGAGCAAGCGGAACGGTCATGAAGCTAGCAATGATCAAGAAGTGATCCTGAACTCCTACTTACGTCAAACATAACCCAGAAACCATGTTCACTTCCCGGACTCCGCCGAAAAGAGACCATCACGGCTACACACGCGGTTGATGCGTTTTAAGTCGGATCTGGTGTCAAGTTATCTACAACCGGACATTAACAAATTCCCATCTGCCTATAACCGCAGGCACGGCTTTCGAAAGTTTATACCCTGCAGGGGTGTCCCAACTTAGCCCATGATAAGCTCTCGCGATCAATGAAGGATATACCTTCTCCCAGGAAGACCCGATCAGACTCGGAATCCCGGTTTACAAGACATTTCGACAATGGTAAAACAAGACCAGCAAGACCGCCTGCTGTGCCGACAAATCCCGATAGGAGCTGCACATATCTCGTTCTCAGGGCACACCGGATGAGCAAGATGACGGGTTGGCATAGACCCTGGTTGCCCAGGGGGCGCCGGACATTGCTCGGTTTGGACCAACACTTAGACAAGCATTGGCCCGGGGGGGCTAAAATAAATATGACCCTCGGGTTAATTACTCCCAAGGGAAATGTAGGTGATGGTGAGGCAAATGGTAAAACCAATGTTGGGCCTTGCTGGAGGAGTTTTATTCAAAACGAACTGTCAAGGGGGTCCCATAAATCACCCAATCGGGTAAGGAACGCAAAATCCAGGAACATAACACCGGTATGACGGAAACTAGGGCGGCATGAGTGGAACAAAACACCAGGCATAAGGCCGAGCCTTCCACCCTTTACCAAGTATATAGATGGATTAATAAATATAAGAGATATTGTGATATCCCAACATAATCCTGTCCACCATGGGGAATTCTTCAACTTCACCTGCAACTAGCAACACTATAAGAGGGCTGAGCAAAGCAGTAACATAGCCAAGCAATGGTTTGCTAGGAAGGGTTTCAAAGGTTAGAGGTTCATGGCAATTTGGGAGGCTTGAGGAGCAAAAGATAGGTAACGCAGCATAGCGATAGAACAAAGCAACTAGCATAGCAATGATAGTAGTGAGATCCAGGGTAGCGGTCATCTTGCCTGAAATCCCGCTAGGAAGAAGAACGAGTCCATGAAGAAGACGAACGGATGAAGCCGAACCAAGCGTACATGAACGAATCCTCACGATCGCAACGAAACGGGAACTATCGATAAGAAGCACACAACATAGTAAACACACCACACATAGACAAGACATGATGCGCAACAAGCATGATGCAAGACAAGACTACATGAAGCTACTCATGGCAAGAGATGATGCAAACAAGAACAACACATCAAGGCAAGTTTAAATGAGGCCGGGAACAACATATAACAATTCTGTAAGTCCTCATATGCATATTTCGAAATTAGTCCAGATCTGAATAAACCTTAAGTTGAAGTTGTTAAACAGCAAGTTAAGATGCAAAAAGATGACCTACACGAGATTCTAGTCAAGTTACATATAAAGTTCATTTAATTCGGAGCTACGGCCTAGAAGATATGAGCAAAACAAGTTAAACATGGTATTGATGCAAAATGCACCCAAACATCAAGCAAACACCTCAAAACAAGGATGCAACATGATAGTATGAAGCTACATGCAATTCTAAGCAAGTTTCATATAGATCACACTCAAAACGGAGCAATGGTTCAACACACGCACATGAAACAAGTTATAGCAACAATGTGCCCAAAACAGCAACTAGGCATCTTGCAAGCATCAAAACAATATGCTACAGCATCTCAACATGAAAACAAAAGACATGGGCATGATGTACAGGTAAAGCATAACAAAACATGAACACTGAGCTATCTCCAGAAATCACTAGAACATGCTCAAACACACGTGACAAGATTGCAAATAATAACAGTTCAGACTTTGCAGAAAATAACATCAGGTTGCAATGTTTAGAGCTATCAAACAACATGTTACAGGAACTTATCATGGCAAACAAAGGCATGAAATGAATCTACTAAACCCATAGATCAAAAGTCCCTTCCCGACCATGAGCCAAAAGGATCAGAAAATATGATGGCACCCATGTAAACATAGCATGTTATATTACAGATTCAAACATGGCAGGAACAACGATAAGTAGGCATGTAGATGAGCTTGTGCAACTCACTACAGAGCAATACATGGCTTGGCAAGGTAACCAACAGTAAGGAGGAATGTTTGTGAAGCTAAGCATGGCAAGAGCAAGTTCATAGGTTGCATGGAACACTAGCAAAACACATGGCAACAACTGAACTTAATGTTAACAGGCTGGCAGCAACATTATTTAGCAACTTTGGAGCAAGATATGAACAAGCTACAGCAAGCTATAATTGCAACCAGGGGCATGAATGATAGAGCATGACATGTAGAACAAAACATATTTAGTGAACATCTCCAGATTATGTATAGAATGACTAGTAGACGCATGTTTACATAGCATCACGAAATAACAGATTCAGCCTAGCAAAACAGCAACAGCAAGTACACTACTTAACAAGCTCGATTCACTCACCACAAGTCATTGCATAACAATATAAGCATAGCATCAGCAAGAAGACATGTTTATGAAGCTAACCAAGGCAAGAACAAGTTCATAGCATGCAAGGATCAACTACAACAACCTTGGCAAAATTGAATAACATGTAAACAATCTGCCAGGAAACATTTTGTAGCAAAAGTAGAGCACGAAAATGACATGCTAGACTACTCCATAATTGCAAACAGGGGCATGAATGGCTAGATAAAAACCATATGTTCAAAAAATCCTTACTGAAGTATCTCACAATATGCTTGGATCTCTCTGTAGCATCAAGTTTACATGGCATAAAAATAACAACAGAACAGAGATTAAATCAGCAACATCACGAAGCCTAGTTTACATGATTGTGCTAGTCACCACATTGATCACAAAAATACATGGCATACACCACTGTAAATATGGCATGACATAGATCAAAACACATGTAGACATCAACCTAATAGGATGCACACATCAAACATGGCAAAAATGACAAATGAGCATGTTCTGTTAACAGATACCAGACAACATCATGAAGCACTCTTGCAACGAGCAGCGCGGCGGCCGGACGAGCGCCGGTGAGGGGCTCCTGCGACGGGGCGACGGGGAGGCGGCCGGATCCGGCGGCAGCGATGAGGAGACGGCGCGGGGTGCGGAGGAGGGCGTGGAGGTCGGCACCGGCGGGAGGCGCAGGCTGCCGGGCGGCGGCGCGGGGCGCCTTGGCGGCAGCGGGGCCGGGCTACGGCGGCGGCGCCGGGTCGGAGGACGAGGGGCGACGAGGTCACGGGGCACGGCGGAGCTTCGGCGGCGAG
>NC_041391.1:206636878-206683923 GCF_002162155.2 Triticum dicoccoides | reverse complement strand
GACGGGCCGCGGGGACCGGCGCTGGGCCTGCGGGCCGGCGGCGGCGCGCGGGTGGCCGGGGTGGCCACGTGGCAGGCGGAGATTGGGTGCGGGGCGGCGGTGGCTGAGGTGGCGGCCTCCGATTGGCTCGGGCGACGTGGAGGCTGGACATGTCCGGCGGGGCTAGGGTTTGGACTGCGGGGAAAAATCGGGGAGGGGCACATATATATAGGTAGAGGGAGCTAGGAGTTTCCAAATGAGGTGCGGTTTTTGGCCACGCGATCGTGATCGAATGGCGGAGAGCATGGAGGGGGTTGGATGGGTTTTTGGGCCAGTTTGGAGGGGTGTTGGGCTGCAACACACACGAGGCCTTTTCGGTCCCTCGGTTAACCGTTGGAGTATCAAACGACTTCCAAATGGCACGAAACTTGACAGGCGGTCTACCGGTGCTATACCAAGGCCGCTTGGCAAGACTCTGGCCATTTCGAGAAAGTTTAACACCCACTCACAACAGGAGACAAAAGGGGAACGCCGGAGGGCATAGGAGCGCCGGATTCCAAAACGAACAACGGGGAAAAAGCTCGGATGCATGAGACGAACACGTATGCAATGCAATGCACATGATGACATGGTAAAATGCAACACGTAAGCAGATGACATGGTAATGAAGACGAATAACTGGCAGACACCTGGCGCATCGAATCCGGGCGTTACAGGCTAAACCCTAGAAGCTAGCCTATGGTATGATTATTGTTCGTCCTACGGACTAAAACCCTCCGGTTTATATAGACACTGGAGAGGGCTAGGGTTACACAGAGTCGGTTACAATGGGAGGAGATCTACATATCCGTATCGCCCAGCTTGCCTTCCACGCCAAGAATGTCCCATCCGGACCCGGGATGAAGTCGTCAATCTTGTATCTTCATAGTCCAGGAGTCCGGCCAAAGGTTATAGTCCAGTCATCCGGACACCCCCTAATCCGGGACTCCCTCAAACTCCCTGGTTATTTTTCGCCATTCCTGCTATAAGTAAACGGAGTAAATATTTATGAAAGCAAGGGCTTGGGGAATGAATAGAGTAGAGTAAATGATGGCAGCTCACCCAACTAGGAGGGTTGTACATGGAAAATCCATCCCGTGGCTCTATGCGGGCGAACTCTTCTTTTTCCCCCTTGTATAAATCAGACAGTATTTTCACGAGAGTGGCGGTGGAGTCCGGACCCTTCCGACCACAGCGGGTGGCGTCGTCTTCTCCATTGAAGTGCCACATGGGACGCCCTCGGTATTGGAGTGGCTGAACCCCCCGCATTATGGATATAGCCATAACCTCGACTATTGATAGTCCGGACTGAGCAACGTTCTTATCTTGCTCATCAATTGAAGGACCTCTTTGCTATCTTCCTCTTTGAGGCTCCGGGGACACCAGTTGAGGCGTTCCTTCAGCAGAGCATTTGTGAACTCAGGAAGACCCATTTAGATTGGGTCAGGAAGGGAGACATCCTCAATATAAAACCACTCGGAAGGCCATTCTTTGGATGTCTTCTTCGGTGCACCGGATAGGTATCCGGTCCCGGCGATGCGCCATATCTCGGCTCCGCCCACTTGGAATATTGATCCCCCATGATTATGGGGGACGAGGCAAAACAACTTCTTCCATAGCTCAAAATTGGCTTCGCAACCCAGAAATAGCTCACAAAGAGCGGCGTAACCTGCGATGTGCAGGATGGAGGCAGGTGTGAAGTTGTGCAGCTGGAGGCCGTAGAACTCCAGAATCCCGTGGAGGAACGGATGGATTGCAAATCTGATGCTCCTCAATAAATAGGAAACAAGGCATACTCGCTCCCCCCTGGATGGGTTGGGAAAGGTCTCTGCTTGCTCCCCACCATCGAAGGAAGCCAATCCAGCTCGAACGGGGACTAGATACGCAGGAGGTAGAAACCCTTGGGTCTGCAACTACACTAATTGGCCGTGGGATATGGTGCACTTCTCCCAATCGCCCGGCTTGGTGCGGTGAGGGCGGGAGGAAGAGATGTGAGGGGCGTCCATGTTGGGGCGCTCTGATGATTCCTTGCTTGGGGAAGATTGTGTGGATTGGATCTGAATGTCCCCGTATCTTTAATATGTAATTTATTTACATGACTAGGGTGGAAAGTGTAAAACTGCCCTGACTTCTTGCATTCGCTCGGCACGTAGAGGCTGAGACTATTAAGGTACAAAAGCCGATGAGTGTAACATTAAATGGGGAGCCAGACACTGCTCTTTACGACAGGTACTTTGAAGAGTTCGGGGGAGGAACCCGCCTTGCAATGCCGAAGACAATCTGCGCGCTGGGCTCATCATCATTGAAGCCTAGTTCGGGGGCTACTGAGGTAGTCCTGGATTAAGGGGTCCTCGGACAACCAGATTATATGCGAATGCCGAACTGTTGGACTATGAAGATACAAGACTTCGTCCCGTGTCCGGATGGGACTCTCGATTGCGTGGAAGGCAAGCTTGGCGATTCGGATATGAAGATTCCTTTCTCTGTAACGGACTCTATGAAACCCTAGCCCCCTCTGTTCTATATAAACCGGAGGCTTTAGTCCGTAGGACAACAACAATCATAATCATAGGCTAGCTTCTAGGGTTTAGCCTCTATGATCTCATGGTAGATCAACTGTTGTAATATTCATATCATCAAGATCAATCAAGCAGGAAGTAGGGTATTACCTCCATTGGGAGGGCCAGAACCTGGGTAAACATTGTGTCCCCCACCTCCTGTTACCATTAGCCTTATACGCACAGTTCGGGACCCCCTACTCGAGATCTGCCGGTTTTGACACCGACATCCGCCCTGCATCTTGGCGAACTAGAGAGATGAGCTCCACCGAGATCCCCATCTATCTCCATGCTCTTCTTGCTGGGTTGATTCATCTTTCTCCACCTTCTTCAACAATGTGATATCGCATTACCAGATCCATCTGCTTCATCTGGACCCCTGCTCGGTCATCCTCCTCGCCGTCTTTGCCTTCCTCTGCGAGGCCATGGTAGGCATCACTCCTTCCGTGGCCTTCTTTCGCCATTTCTTCTTGCTTCGGTTGGTCGACGCCCGCTAATGCTCTGGGTGCGTGACCTTTGAATCCATGGCCGCGACCGCTGGTTCAGAGGTTGATTTCGAACTCTCGCCTGCTGTGAAGGGATTCTGGAAGCAGTGGCTTCTTATGGATGCCCGCGCATTCAGCCCCCTGCTCTTGATTCCTGAGGCGCTGGCCTCGCCTAGCTCTGGCTGGTGCCATGAGAAGCTCTCCAACCGGCGTCTTGCTTTCGTCTGGAAGAGACTGGCGAGGCTTCAGGAACTGGAGGTGACGGCGCCAATGGTGGTGAAGGAATTCATGAAGCAGCGCATTGCTCCCCTCCAGCGCCATTCTCGCCCGATGTGGGACTTCACAGGTGTCGGAGATCCAATGAGGCTGTAGAGGCTGTCGCTTGCTGCTGATACCTTCGGCATGGTGCTCAACCTTCTGACCAGCGAGTCTGAGCCTGCCAACCTTCCTGGGGGTGGATGCCTTCTCTATCTGTGCTCGAACAAGGAAACCTTCACCGGGCAGATGCCTCTGTCGACGAGTGGGGGTTGCTTCCTAAGGGCCTTGAGGGGCCCTGTGAGAACCCCTTCTTCGTGGATCCTCTCCTGATTGACCCCGCCACGCGCGCCCTGAGTGTAGAGGTAGGGGCGCGCACCTCCATCAACTGTTCAGAGCCCCTCCAGAGGCCCAGCCCCGCTAGTAGCTCAGGAGGCCGAGGCTTCTGGGGTCCTGGAAGGGGCTGCCGCAGATCCCCAAGCTCTAGAGGCAGAGGCCTCTGACGTTTAGGGTGGCGGCTCTAGAGCGGCTGCTGACTGCGGTGAGCCCACCAATGGCTCCGGAGCCATGAGCCAGAGGGTCCCGCCGGGTGCTCGTCCTCCTAAGGGCCGCCCGTCAGGGTCAGGTTGCCTTGAGTCACTCTTGAAGAGGAAAAGGTCCCCGTGCCTTGACGATGGCACCCGCCGGCCGCTGAAGCCGAGGAGATACGTGGCTGTCGATGAGTAAAAACCTTTGCTCTTGGTTCCCTTGCGCGCCACGTTTTCTTACGGCTGAGGTCTTGTAGGGTTTTCACGAAGGCGAAACCTTCGGAGGTAGGCGTCCTCAAGGATTCTATCTTGACGCCCACGCATAGCCCCCGGCGCCCGGATCGTGAGCAGGGCGTGGGACCGACTCTAGCCGGCGTGACACTGCGAGGGTGCCCTGGAGCCGGGCTCCCTGCCCCCCTTCTTGCGACCCGATTTCTGAGCCAGGGTATGCATCGGGGATCCTCTCTCTTGTCATTGCTGGCAGGGGGATGCCACCTGGGTGGCCTTCGTCTTCAAGTTGTGGGGCTGCACTGGCCAGCCCCCGACCAGCGGCTGGCGGGACACGCACCGCTTCTCGGGTGGCATCCGGGGCTGTCGAAGGTCTTGGTGATGATCTTGAGCTTGCTCATGGGCGTAGCGCCGTGCGCTTCAAGCTCTTCGGTGAAGCGATGCATGCAATGATCCATCTTGGTGGGGAGCTTGTCAATGTCGACACCAGGCTCGAGGAGGAGAACCGCCACCTGGAGCATGAGTGGCAGCGCCTGAAGGTTGCCATTAACCTTGGGAAACTTCAGCACGATGAAGCCGAAGCACATGCAGCAGCCTCGCTCGCGACTTCTCGCGATGCCTGCGCCCGCGCCATGGAAGAGGTCGAGACAGCCAACCGCCGTCTTGAGGCGGCCGAGGAGCGAGAGCGGGATCTTCTATCTTCAAATGCGGCCATCGAGCGTGAAACAGAGGAGCGTCGCGCCATTATGGCCTCCTCACCCAGTGGGGTGGCCCTTGCTGAGGCGGAGCTCTTGAGGCACCATGAAGACCTGACGTTGGAGACCATAGAGCACAACCTGACATTGGAGAGGCTGGAGGTGAGGGAGCGACAGGCTGCCGCGGCTGAGGATGTCGTCACCGCCCGAGAAGCTCAGGTCCAATTGGAGGTGGAGAAGAAGGTCGTGGAGGCGCGTGTTGTGTTGGCTGGGGGACACCGGCTGTACCTGGAGCTGCTCAAGGCAGAGCTTGAGGGTCAGACCTCTGCCCTGAAGACTGAGCTGCAGTCTATCAAGCAGCGCGAGAGTGCTGCTCGAGAGGCCCTGGTTTCCTCCGAATCTACCCGCGCTGAGATATTCTCTCATCAGAAGCAAGTTGAAGGTACTGAGGGAGTCCTGGATTAAGGGGTCCTCGGACAGCCGGACTATTAACATGGGCCGCACTGTTGGGCTATGAAGATACAAGACAGAATACTTCTTCCCGTGTCTGGATGGGACTCTCCTTGGCGTGGATGGCAAGCTTGGTGATTCGGATATGTAGATTCCTTTTCTGTGTAACTGACTATATGTAACCCTAGCTCCCTCACGTGTCTATCTAAACCGGAGGGTTTAGTGCATAGAGACGACGACAATCATAATCATAGGCTAGACTTCTAGGGTTTAGCCATTATGATCCCGTGGTAGATTGACTCTTGTAATACTCATATTCATCAAGATCTATCAAGAAGAAAGTAGGGTATTACCTCCATAAAGAGGGCCCAAACCTGGGTAAACATTATGTCCCCCGCCTACTGTTACCATTAGCCTTAGATGCACATTTTGGGACCTCCTACCCGAGATTTGCCGGTTTTGACACTAACATTGGTGCTTTCATTGAGAGTTTCGATGCATCATCACCAGATGGCTTGATGGCTCCATCAATTATCTACAACAACGCAGTCCAGGGGGAGATCTTCCTCCCTGGATAGATCTTTGTATTCGGCGGCTTCGCACTACGGACCAACTCGCTGGGCCATCTAGAGCAGATCGAAAGCTACGCCCCTGGCCATCGGGTCAGATTTGGAGGCCTGAATTATGTGGCCGATATCCGCAGAGACTTGATCTTCGATGGATTCAATCCCATGACGTCCGCTCCCTGCCACCACGATGAACATGACCTAAATCTGTTATCGAACCGCGCTCAGGAGATAGCGCCCCTTGATACGTCCATTTTGCATCATGCCTTTATATCAATATTTATTGCATTATGGGCTGTTATTACACATTATATATCAATACTTATGGCTATTCTATCTTATTTTACAAGGTTTACC
Source organism: Triticum dicoccoides (assembly GCF_002162155.2). Lineage (NCBI taxonomy): Eukaryota > Viridiplantae > Streptophyta > Magnoliopsida > Poales > Poaceae > Triticum > Triticum dicoccoides. The sequence continues at coordinate 206,677,784 of NC_041391.1, read as the reverse complement.
ATGAAGAGGGGGAATGCCAGCAGCTGGAATTCTGGCTGGAAAAGGAGCAAACATTGGAAACCTATTCTGCAGTGCTCCAAAATTCCTAAAACTCCATGAAACTTATTTTTGGAATTAATAAGAATTATTGAGCGGAAGAAACACCTCAGGGGGCCGACACCATGGCCAGGAGGGTGGGGACGCGCCCACCCCTACTGGGCGCCCCCCCTGTCTCCTGGGCCCCCTGGTGGCCCCCGGGTGTGCATCTTCTGCTATATGAAGGCTTTTACCCTGGAAAAAATCGTGGGCAAGATTCCGAGATGAAATTCCGCCGCCACGAGGCAGAACCTTGGCGGAACCAATCCAGGGCTCCGGCAGAGCTGTTCTGCCGGGAAACTTCCCTCCGGGAGGGGGAAATCATCACCAACGATCCTCCCATCAGGAGAGGGTCAATCTCCATCAACATCTTCACTAGCACCATCTCCTCTCAAAACCCTAGTTCAACGCTTGTATCCAATCTTGCATCCAAACCACAAATTGGTACCTGTGGGTTGCTAGTAGTGTTGATTACTCCTTGTAGTTGATGCTAATTGGTTTACTTGGTGGAAGATCATATGTTCAGATCCTTAATGCATATTATTACTCCTCTGATTATGAACATGAATATGCTTTGTGAGTAGTTACGTTTGTTCCTAAGGACATGGGTGAAGTCTTGCTATTAGTAGTCATGTGAATTTGGTATTCGTTCGATATTTTGATGAGATGTATGTTGTCTTTTCCTCTAGTGGTGTTATGTGAACGTTGAATACATGACACTTCACCATTATTTGGGCGTAGAGGAAGGCATTGGGAAGTAATAAGTAGATGATGGGTTGCTAGAGTGACAAAATCTTAAACCCTAGTTTATGTGTTGCTTCGTTAGGGGCTGATATGGATCCATATGTCTAATACTGTGGTTAGGTTTACCTTAATACTTATTTTCTAGTTGCGGATGCTTGCAATAGGGGTTACTCATAAGTGGGATGCTTGTCCAAGTAAGGTCAGTACCCAAGCACCGGTCCACACACATATCAAATTATCAAAGTACCGAATGCGAATCATATGAGCATGATGAAAACTAGCTTGACGATAATTCCATGTGTCCTCGGGAGCTCTTTTCTCATTATAAGAAATTGTCCAGGCTTATCCTTTGCTACAAAAAGGATTGGTCCACCTTGCTGCACTTTATTTACTTTCATTGCTTGTTACTCGTTACAATTTATCTTATCACAAAACTATCTGTTACCTACAATTTCAGTGCTTGAAGAGAAAACCTTACTGAAAACCACTCATCATTTCCTTCTGCTCCTCGTTGGGTTCGACACTCTTACTTATCGAAAGGACTACGATAGATCCCCTACACCTGTGGGTCATCAAGATTCTTTTCTGGCACCGTTGCCGGGGAGTGTAGCGGTTTTGGTGAGTGGAACTTGGTAAGGAAAGATTTATATAGTGTGCTGAAATTTTCTGTTACTTGTCACTATGGAAACTAATCCTTTGAGGGGCTTGTTCGGGGTGTCTTCACCCCGACCAGAAGAGCAAAGAGTTGCTCCTGAACCTACTGAACCTACTGAAAATATTTACTTTGAGATTCCTTCGGGTATGATAGAGAAACTGCTAGCTAATCCATTTGCAGGAGATGGAACATTGCATCCCGATTTACACCTTATCTTTGTGGACGAAGTTTGTGGATTATTTAAGCTTACATGTATTCCCGATGATGTTGTCAAAAGGAAGGTCTTCCCTTTATCTTTGAAGGGAGATGCATTTACATTGTATAGGCTATGTGATGATACAGGATCTTCGAATTATAAACGATTGAAGTTGAAATTTCACCAGAAGTTCTATCCTATGCATCTTGTTCATCGTGATCGTAATTACATATATAATTTCTGGCCTTGCGAAGGAGAAAGCATCGCTCAAGATTGGGGGAGGCTTAAGTCAATGTTATATTCATGCCCCAATTATGAGATCTCCAGAGAAATGATTATTCAAAATTTTTATGCTCGGCTTTCTCTCAATGATCGCAACATGCTCGATACTTCTTGTGCTGGTTCTTATATGCTGAAGACTATTGAATTCAAATGGAACTTATTGGAAAGAATTAAATGCAACTCTGAAGATTGGGGTTCCGGCGGTGGTAAGGAGTCAGGTATGACACCTAAGTTTGATTGTGTTAAATCTTTTATGGATACCGATGCTTTTCGTGGATTTAGCGCTAAATATGGACTTGACTCTGAGATAGTAGCTTCTTTCTGTGAATCTTTTGCTACTCATGTTGATCTCCCTAAGGAGAAGTGGTTTAAATATAATCCTCCCTTTGAAGTAAAAGTAGTTGCACCAATTACAGTTGAAGAAAAGACTGTCACTTATAGTGATCCTATTGTTCGTCCTACTTATGTTGAGAAACCCCCTTTTCCTGTTAGGATAAAGGATCATGCTAAAACTTCAACTGTTGTTCGTAAGAGTAATACTAGGCCTTATACACGTCCTGAGCAAATCAAAGTTGAACCTAGTATTGCTATGGTTAAAGATCTCTTGGATGATGATTTAGATGGGCATGTTATTTATTTCTATGGTGAGACTGCTAATATTGCTAGACCCGATACTAAGATACATAGACCTGTTGTAGGCATGCCCATTATTTCTGTTAAAATAGGAGATCATTGTTATCATGGCTTATGTGATATGGGTGCTAGTGCTAGTGCAATACCTATTTCCTTATACAATGAGATTATGCATGATATTGCACCTGCTGAGTTAGAAGATATTGATGTCACTATTAAGCTTGCGAATAGAGATACTATTACACCATTTGGGATTGTTAGAGATGTTGAAGTCTTGTGTGGGAAAGTTAAATATCCTGCCGATTTTCTTGTTCTTGATTCCCCACAAGATGACTTTTGTCCCATTATATTTGGTAGACCCTTCTTGAACACTGTTAATGCTAAGATTGATTGCGAAAAGGATATTGTTGAAATTGGCTTAGGGGATATGAAACATGAGTTTAATTTTGCTAAGTTTCGTAGACAACCCCGTGTTAAAGAACTGCCTAGTAAGGATGAGATTATTGGTCTTGCTTCTATTGCCGTGCCTCCTATTGATCCGTTAGAACAATATTTGCTAGACCATGAAAATGATATGTTTATGAAGGAAACAAGGGAAATAGATGAAGTGTTCCTTAAACAGGAACCTATGCTGAAACACAACCTTCCCATTGAAATTCTTGGGGATCCCCCTCCACCCAAGGGTGATCCCGTGTTTGAACTCAAACCATTACCTGATAATCTTAAGTATGCTTATCTTGATGAAAAGAAAATATATCATGTTATTATTAGTGCTAACCTTTCAGAGCAAGAAGAAGGAAGATTATTGAAAACTCTGAAGAAGCACCGAGCTTCTATTGGATATACTCTGGATGATCTTAAGGGCATTAGTCCCACTCTATGCCAACACAAAATAAATGTGGAGAAAGATGCCAAACCAGTTAGAGATCCTCAATGATGACTGAATCCCAAAATGAAAGAAGTGGTAAGAAAGGAGATATTAAAGCTCCTTGAGGCATGTATAATTTATCCCATTGCTGATAGTGATTGGGTAAGCCCTGTCCATTGTGTTCCCAAAAATGGAGGTATTACTGTCGTTCCTAATAAGAAAGATGAATTGATTCCGCAAAGAATTATTACAGGTTATAGGATGGTAATTGATTTCCGTAAATTAAATAAAGCTACTAAGAAAGATCATTACCCTTTACCTTTTATTGATCAAATGCTAGAAAGAATATCCAAACACACACATTTCTGCTTTCTAGATGGTTATTCTGGTTTCTCTCAAATACCTGTGTCAGCAGGGGATCAATCAAAAACTACTTTTACTTGCCCTTTCGGTACTTTTTCTTATAGACGTATGCCTTTTGGTTTATGTAATGCACCTGCTACCTTTCAAAGATGCATGATGGCTATATTATCTGACTTTTGTGAAAAGATTTGTGAGGTATTCATGGATGATTTCTCCATTTATGGATCCTCTTTTGATGATTTCTTGAGCAACCTTGATCGAGTTTTGCAGAGATGTGAAGACACTAGTCTCGTGTTGAATTGGGAAAAGTGCCACTTTATGGTTGTAGGATTGGAAGTATGTCTAGAGGGGGGGGGTGATTAGACTACTTGACCAAATAAAAACTTATCCTTTTCCCAGTTTTAGTCTTTGGCAGATTTTAGCTATCTTAGCACAAGTCAAGCAATCTTAACACAATTCAAGCAAGGATGCAAAGAGTATATGAGCAGCGGAAAGTAAAGAATGCAACTTGCAAGAATGTAAAGGGAAGGGTTTGGAGAATTCAAACGCAATTGGAGACACGGACGTTTTTGTCGTGGTTCCAATAGGTGGTGCTATCGTACATCCACGTTGATGGAGACTTCAACCCACGAAGGGTAACGGTTGCGCGAGTCCATGGAGGGCTCCACCCACGAAAGGTCCACGAAGAAGCAACCTTGTCTATCCCACCATGGCCGTCGCCCACGAAGACCCTGTCTCACTAGCGGTAGATCTTCACGAAGTAGGCGATCTCCTTGCCCTTACAAACTCCTTGGTTCAACTCCACAATCTTGTCGGAGGCTCCCAAGTGACACCTAGCCAATCTAGGAGACACCACTCTCCAAGAAGTAACAAATGGTGTGTTGATGATGAACTCCTTGCTCTTGTGCTTCAAATCATAGTCTCCCCAACACTCAACTCTCTCTCATAGGATTTGGATTTGGTGGAAAGAAGATTTGAGTGGAAAGCAACTTGGGGAAGGCTAGAGATCAAGATTCATATGGTAGGAATGGAATATCTTGGTCTCAACACATGAGTAGGTCGTTCTCTCTCCGAACCAGCTAGTTGGAAGTGTAGGTTTGTTCTGATGGCTCTCTCCACGAATGAAGAGGAGGTGGAGGGGTATATATAGCCTCCACACAAAATATTACCGTTACACACAACTTACCAAACTCGGTGGGACCGAATTGAGAAACTCTGTCGGACCAATTTAGCAAATCTAGTGACCGTTAGGATTTTCGGTGGGACCGACATGCAACTCGGTAGGACCAATATGGTTAGGGTTAGGGCATAACCTAATCTCAGTGAGACCGATTACACAAACTCGGTGAGACCAATTTTGGTAATAAGCTAACCAGAGAGTTGGTCAGGTAAACTCGGTGGGACCCGTTCGCTCATTTCTGTGGGACCGAAATGTTACGAAAAGGAAACAGGGAGTTTACATTGCAATCTCGGTGGGACCGATCGCTCATCTCGGTGGTACTAAAACGTTACGAAGGGAAACAGAGATATTACAATCCCATCTCAGTGAGACCGAGATCCCTATCAGTGATACCGATTTGCCTTGGGTTTGTGGCAATGGCTATGACATCTGAACTTGGTGGCGCCGGGTAGAAAGAATCGGTAGGGCTGAGTTTGACTTTTGCGTTTGGGTCATATGTGGATGTGAGAAAGTAGTTGAGGGTTTTGGAGCATGTCACTAAGCACTGTGGAGCAAGAGACTCATTAAGCAACACCTCATCCCTTCTTGATAGTATTGGCTTTTCCTATAGACTCAATGTGATCTTGGATCACTAAAATATAAAATGTAGAGTCTTGAGCTTTTGAGCTTGAGCCAATCCTTTTATCCTTAGCATTTTGAGGGATCCACTTATCTCATCCATGCCATTCCATTCATTGAGCTTGTCGGCGTTCTGGGAACGGGGGTCCCCAGACTTGCCTGCCTGCGGCCTGCGATGTGGCTCAAGGGGCGGCCCAACGCGGCCCATCTTCATCAACACAAGCTCAAGACCCTCGCGAGGGGCCGAGCCTCGCGGGGTGGATGACAAGGAGCCTCCTCAGGCACGGCCTCGTCAGGCTGGCTCGCAAGGAGGCGGAGAGATCAAGGCGGGGTACCTCACGAGGTGCCCATGACGCAAGCCATGATGACCAAGGGCGCCAGGCGGGTGTGAGCCCGCACAGTGTCCTCCTTTCCTCTTTGGTGCAAAGGGAGCAAGCGCAGGCGAGAGAATCAAGCAAAGGCCTCCATTTCGGTGCAACAGGACCAAGACCGTCGCAACGGCAGGAAGGAAGTCATTGTGGAGCCCAATCCGGCGTCACCACCAGATCCTTTGACAGGCGAGGACCAACTTTAGTCAGGATAAGTGTACTAGATGTTCCCCTTCAAAATGGCCAATTGTTGGCGCCCTTCCCGCTCAATATTTGGGAAGAGGCCCAGGGCCTTTGCCTATAAATAGGAGTAGCCACCCACAAGGTAGAGGGGAGATCCGATCCTCATCTGGAAGCCAGTAGAAAGAGCGACTGAACTCCCCCTAGCAGTTCATCGCACTAGCCAAGAACAGACCCTCGCGAGGTTGTTCTTCCTTGTATGGTTCATCATCAGCCCAAGAGGCAATCCACCACACCAAAAACTAGAGTAGGGTATTACACCACAATGGTGGACCGAACTAGTATAAACTCTGTGTCTCTTGTGCTGTTCCTTTGATTGCTTAGATCATAGCGAGGCAGTGAGGTGCAGGTAGGTAGTGGGCGAAATCTCCGCGCGCACCCCAGTGTTTGAATCTAGAGGGTCTGCCGGAACCCGAAATCCGACATTTGGCGCGCCAGGTAGGGGTGCGCCAGAATTCGTCTCCCGCCGCCCTGTTCTTCACCGACCATCGCATCCATGTCAAACACTCGTCGGGCCCGTGCCGCTCTCAGTTACCGCGTCGCCCAGACGGCCCCCGTCGGCGGCCACCCCCGCCGTTCCCAATCGCCTGCCGTCAACGCCGCCACCGGCCCGGCAGGGAACGAGTAGCAAGCATCGTCCCAGCATCCGTCCATGAGGCGAGACAGCCGCACTGCTACGCCCTCACTCGCCCCAGCTGGTTCTTCGTCCTGCGCACCCCGCGCGGCCATGGAGGCTCGAGCTGCGCTCATCGCGGCAAACGAGCTCCTGCGCTACAGCCCAGTCGAAGACATCTACAAAGAGTGGCTCGACCACGTCGCCGAGCTCGTCTGCACCGCAGGGGGCTCCCCTGCGCCGTCCTTCTTGCTGCACCGCGCCCCGCCCTGCGTGGGCAATGAAGCTCCGGGGGCGCCTCAGCCGCCTCCCCCTCAAGAAGGCGCCCTGGCCCCAAGGTGCGTGGCCCCTGGACGGAACCCGCTCCGTCTGGCGCCAGCGCAGCAAGAGCGGAGCTGCAAAGAGGTCCCTCATCCCCAAGAAGCTGCCCGAGTGCTCCCCGCTCCGGCCCGTCGCGACCACGCTCCTGTTCCAGCACGCCAAGACCCCGCGCTGCTCCCAGCTGTAGCGCATGGGGGCCCGCAAGACCAAGCTCCTCGTTACCAGAGGCCTTCCGTGGCCACAGCAGGCTGCCGCGCCTTCACCACTGAGCTGCACAGCGTCGAGTGGCCCTACAAGTTCAAGCCAGACCTGCCTCCTCGCTGCGACGGCACGGCCGACCCTGCGGAGTTCCTCCGGCTCTACGAGCTGGGCATCGAAGCTGCCAACGGGGACAAGAAGGTCATGGCGAACTGGTTTCCCATGGCGCTTAAGGACGGGGCCCGCACCTGGCTCCTGAACCTGGCTCCAGGCACGATCTCCTCCTGGGACGAGATGCGCACCCATTTCATCACCAACTTCCAAGGTACTCCCGACCGGCCACCTGCCGTGAGTGACATGCGCCGCATCAAGCAGCAACTAGGGGAGACCCTGCAGAAGTACATCCAGCGCTTCAACAACGCATGCCTCAAGATTCCCAAGGTGATCGAGGAGGCCATCATCTTAGCCTTCTCCGACGGTGTGCGTGACGTCAAGATGAAGGAGGAGCTGGCGATGCATGAACATCTGTGCACTTCCTTGGAGCTGTTCAACTTGGCGACCAAGTGCGCCAGGGCTGAGGAAGGGCGCCTGTTGGTGTCAAAACCGGCGGATATCGGGTAGGGCGTCCTGAACTATGCGTCTAGGCGGATGGTAACAGGAGACAAGGGACACGATGTTTTTACCCAGGTTCGGGCCCTCTCGATGGAGGTAAAACCCTACTCCTGCTTGATTAATATTGATGATATGGGTAGTACAAGAGTAGATCTACCACGAGATCGGAGTGGCTAAACCCTAGAATCTAGCCTATGGTATGATTGTTGTTCGTCCTACGGACTAAAACTCTCCGGTTTATATAGATACCGGAGAGGGCTAGGGTTACACAGAGTCGGTTACAATGGGAGGAGATCTTCATATCGTATCGCCAAGCTTGCCTTCCACGCCAAGGAAAGTCCCATCCGGACACGGGTCGGAGTCTTCAATCTTGTATCTTCGTAGTCCAGGAGTCCGGCCGAAGGTCATAGTCCGACCATCCGGACACCCCCTAATCCAGGACTCCCTCAGTAGCCCCTGAACCAGGTTTCAATGACGGCGAGTCCGGCGCGCAAGTTGTCTTTGGCATTGCAAGGCGGGTTCCTCCTCCGAATATTTCATAGAAGATGTTGAACACCAGGGTAGTGTCCGGCTCTGCAAAATAAGTTCCACATTCCTTCGTAGAGAGAATAATATTTGTATTAATCGGATCTACTGATGTATTCCGTGGCGCGACATCATGCCACAGCCAGGCTCTTTATTTATTTTATTGTTCCACCTCAGCGTGTTTAGCGAGGCGGTTTCCTTGGCACGTCTTGTCAAAGCAGAGATCGTGTCCCCTTATTCCGGGATTCTCATCAATACGGGTAACCCAACTGCGCCATTAACCGCGGCGCTTGGGGGATAAGCGAGTTTTATTAGGCCCGTGGGGGGCTCGTAGTTTTGGCCACCCATATAAGGGGATAAGAATCCGCCCTTTCCATTCACGCCCTCTTCCTCCTCTGCTTATCCGTCCCTGCGCGCTCGAGCTCCAGCGCCCAAGCCCGCACTTCCCACCTCAACCTTCTCCAACCATGTTAGGAGCGGGAGGTAGATGGATGGCATCCTCCGTCACGGAGGGACAAATCAAAAACCTGAGGAAGGCCGGATACTTGTCTAACGACATCGCGCACCGGCTCCTAGATGCGGGGCAACTCATCCCCACCCCCAGGCCCCATGAGAGGGTTGTTTTTCTCCCCCATTTCCTCCGCGAACTGGGTTTTCCTCTTCACCTGTTTGTCCGGGGGCTCATGTTCTACTACGGCCTGGACTTCCACGACCTGTCCCCGAACTTCATCCTCAATATCTCGGCGTTTATCGTCGTGTGCGAGGCCTTGTTCCGCATCCAGCCCCACTTTGGCCTATGGCTGAAGATCTTCAGCGTCAAGCCGAAGGTCGTGCAAGGCCGACAGGCGGAATGCGGAGGTGCCATGGTGGGCAAGATAGCCAACATCACCTGGCTCGAGGGTGCCTTCGTGGAAACCATCAAAGGGTGGCAATCTGGGTGGTTTTATATTACCGAGACGCGTGACCCAAAATGGGCAGCAACCCCTGAATTTCGATCCGGCATCCCCACCTGGCTCACATCTTGGAAAGAGACGGGCCTGTCGTGGGGCAATCTGGAAGAGGTGACCGGACTCCAAACCTGCGTCCGAGACCTGGTGGCCAAGAGGGTCAAACTTGTCAACGTGGTCCAGGTCATGCTCTTCCACCGGATCCTCCCGTGTCAACGACGGGACTTCAATTTGTGGGAGTTCGACCCGGCCCGACACCAGACTCTATCCCGGCTCTTCGAAACGAAGCACGAGGACGCCTAGAAGGTGCTTTTCAAAAGCTCCGAGGTATCCCCTCCCGTCACCGAGGATCGCGGGTTCTACGCCAAACGTCAAGCCTCCGAAGTAAGCTTACCTTTAGTCCGTTACGGGATATCCGCATTTCATAGTGTGACCTTATGCGGGATCTAAACTCCCGTTCCTTTGACAGGATTGGAAGAGGACATCCGGACAATTTGACTGTCTGGCCCCTTTGCCCGAAGGCCCAGTAGACGCACACTTAGCGAAGCTACTGGTTCCAGCACCCCATGTGGTGCCGGAGAAGAAGGCCAAGGAGAAGGCCACGGGGACCCGAAAGATTTCCCGGCGCCCGGTGTCGTCGGATTTGCCCAACGGCTCCAACGCGCCCTCCGCCTCCGAAGATGAGGAGGAGGAAGAAGAAGATGCCTCTCCCCCTCCAGCGGGGGGAGGAAATAAGAGAAAGGTCGCCCCAACTGGGGAAGCCGGAGGGTCCAAGAAGGGGAAGCCCCTTCTGCCGGACTACGCCCCCGACACCGAAGACGGCGAGGAGGACTGGCCTTCTAGGGTCAAACCCCTGGCAAAATCGTAAGTGTCCGGCTACTCGAATGACTTATTGCACACCTTTATTATTTGATAGCTTCTAACACCGAAGCTAATCATACAGTCCGCCCAGAGCTCAGCTTGGCGATTCGTCGAGCGGATCTCTGAATTCGTCGGATGTGAATAGCGCTTCACTTCCGACGGCCTCCTCCCCTCTCCCTACAGACGGCGCGGAGGTGGATTCCCGTAGGGGACAAAACCAGGAGGAGGTGGTCCTGGAAGCGCCACAAGGCGACCTTCCGGACTCCCAACCCAAAGGGGGTAAAACCCCGGAGGGATCTAAGTCCGGCCCTGGGCCGGACACTGCTCCAGAACCATCAGTGGTTCCAGAGCCCGACAGGCGGCGCCTTCACAAGAAGGGCAAGTTCGCGACGCAGGCGACTTCCGTCTACCCGGAGGCACCGGAAAATTTCCTGGAGGTGCTCAACGGCGCCTCTATCGATGAAGAACACCGCACTGTTATGAGTGCGGTGATTCAGAAGGTTCAGTCCGCCAAGAGCGGGCTGACGGAAGCCTGCACAAGCCTGTTAACGGGCTTTGAGGTATGTGTTCAAAAACATAGATAAAAAATGTTACCGCATAGACAGTAGCCCCTGATGCTTAGTTCGGTGTTCGGAAAGAAAAGCCGAACTGAGTATCTTAAAAGATATACGCAGGAGTCTAATAGAAATATGTCAATATGGGAATGCAGGCTGCACTGCTGACCTCTGCCACACTGACTGCGGAGGTCAATGCCTTGAAGGAAAGCCTCGAGCGGTCCGAGAGCGAGCTCGGCCATGCCAAGAAGCAGCTCGAGGATAAAGAGGGTATGTAGCACCTCCTGTAAATGTATACAAAAATACTTGGTTGCATAATAATAACAGGACCAACGTTAATGTTGCAGGAGCCGCGACCGAGGTGGCGACCCTGAAAGAGGCAGTTTCGAAGGCCGAAAAGAGTGCGGCCTTGGAGCGCACCGAGCGAGAGAAGCAGGAGGCGTGGGTGACGGAGGTGCGGCAAGAGCTCCAGACTCTCGTGGAAAAACATGAGAGTTTGGAGCGTGACTCGAAGACTCGAGAGTCCGAGCTTGCCTTGGCTCTTGAGAGTGCCAAGACCGCTAAGGCCGAAGCCCAGAAGACCCTTCAGGAGATCGAGGCAATGAAGAAGATAGCGGCGGGTAAGGCATTCTTTATGCAAAGAAAAAAATATAAAAGTTAATTATCTGCTACTTACCCGAATCCGGAGCTCTCCAGGAGCGTTCGTCGATCTGCCCCGTAGTGTCTCTGATGCCGCCGCATACTACCGAGCCAAAGAGGGGAGCTCGACGGAGAAAGTGTTCTGGTCTCAGTATGCTGAGGCTGGACATCCGGTGCCTCCTAGCGACCAACTGAAGCAGCTGGTTGAGCTCCACAAGGTGGCCGAACAGGCCATGAAGGGCCTCATAGCTCGGCTGTGGCCTGGAGAAGCCATGTGAGGGAGTCCTGGATTAGGGGGTGTCCGGATGGCCGGACTATGACCTTCGGCCGGACTCCTGGACTACGAAGATACAAGATTAAAGACTCCGCCCCGTGTCCGGATGGGACTTTCCTTGGCGTGGAAGGCAAGCTTGGTGATACGATATGAAGATCTCCTCCCATTGTAACCGACTCTGTGTAACCCTAGCCCTCTCCGGTGTCTATATAAACCGGAGAGTTTTAGTCCGTAGGACGAAAAACAATCATACCATAGGCTAGATTCTAGGGTTTAGCCACTCCGATCTCGTGGTAGATCTACTCTTGTACTACCCATATCATCAATATTAATCAAGCAGGAGTAGGGTTTTACCTCCATCGAGAGGGCCCAAACCTGGGTAAAAATATTGTGTCCCTTGTCTCGTGTTACCATCCGCCTAGACGCACAGTTCGGGACCCCCTACCCGAGATCCGCCGGTTTTGACACCGACATTGGTGCTTTCATTGACAGTTCCTCTGTGTCGTCGCCTTTTAGGCCCGATGGCTTCTTCGCTTGTCAACCTCGACGCGGTCCGGGATGAGACTTTTCTCCCCGGACAGATCTTCGTATTCGGCGGCTTCGCACTGCGGGCTGACTCGTTCGGCCATCTGGAGCAGATCGAGAGTTACGCCCCTGGCCATCAGGTCAGGTTTGGGAGCTTGAACTACACGGCCGACATCCGCGGGGACTTGATCTTCGACGGATTCGAGCCATAACCGGGCGCGGCGCACTGTCGTGATGGGCACGATTTAGCTCTGTCATCGGACAACGCCCAGAGCGCCGCTCAGGTGTCCGCTCCGACCATTAGCTCGGAGCCCACTACGCCAGTCGGGGATAGACGGTTAGACGCCACCCCGGAAACTGCAATCTCTATGGCGATAGAGCCGGATACCAGCCTAGTCCCTCGCAAGGCCCGTGACTCCGAGGTGCCGGACTCTGATCCGGACTCCGTAAATCCCGCACCTCTCCCGGTTAAGCCCGACTGGGCTCCGGTCATGGAGTTCACCGCCGCGGATGTCTTTCAGCACTCACCTTTCGGCAACATCCTGAATTCGTTAAAGTCTCTCTCTTTGTCAGGAGAGCCCTGGCCGGACTACGGCCAACACGGTTGGGACGCGGACGACGAAGAAATTTCTAACCCACCCACCACCCACTTGGTAGCCACTGTCGACGATTTAACCGACATGCTAGACTTCGACTCCGAAGATATCAACAGTATGAACGCCGATAAAGGAGACGATCAAGAACCAGCACCTATAGGGCTCCGGAAATACACCTCATCATACGATGTATACATGGTGGACACACGCAACAGAAACGACTACGAGGACCAAAAGGACGCGGCCAGAGATCGCTCCCCCGAGAAACAATCAAAGCGGCGGCGTAAGCGCAAGGCCAAGCCCCACCTTGACAAAAACCCAGCCATAGAGCAGGGTGACTCAACGGACGACGAACATGTTGTCGAGCATCCGTCCAAGCAGGACGGACAATCCGAACGACCAATCCCCGGGAAGCATAATAGCCCGGACGACCTCACACCAGACAAATTGCTGGAACTTCAAAACCTCCACCAAAGGCTCGTCGATACTGCACGTAGCCTGAAAAAGCAGAAGCGGAGGCTCAAGACAGCGGAGGATGCACTCAGGATCAGATGGGGCAAGGTACTCAATACCGCACACAAGTACGGCAGTAGTCGCCACACAAAGAGCTATCCGAAGCGGAAACTACTACCGGAATTTGACGAAGAGCCCATAAAGCCCCCACAGTCAATAAATAAGGACGCCACAAGGTCGGATAGACGACCCTACGATCAATCTCACGGGTTAAAGGACGCCGCACTCAATATAGCGCGCGATCCGTCCAAGAATCCGCATCAGAAAACTGGCCCTACCAGATCCATTTATAGGCCAAGAAAGCAAGCTCCAATGAGTGATGCAACGCAAAAAATACCCGAAAATCGCAGCACGCCTAAATACAGGGGCGCCGCGCACCCCCTATGCTTTACTGATGAGGTGCTGGATCATGAATTCCCAGCCGGATTCAAGCTAGTGAACATAGAACCATACGACGGAACAACAGACCCTGGAGTCTGGATCGAGGACTACATCCTCCACATACACATGGCCAGAGGAGACGACCTCCATGCCATAAAATACTTACCCCTTAAGCTCAAAGGGACAACCCAGCATTGGCTTAAAAGCCTTCCCGAGAACACCATGGGAAGTTGGGCAGTGCTTGAGGATGCTTTCTGGGCAAATTTTCAAGGGACCTATGTCCGGCCCCTGGATGCAGACGATCTGAGCCATATAACTCAGCAGCTTGGAGAGTCAGCGAGGAAGCTCAGGAATAGATTCCTTATCAAAAAGAATCAGATAGTCAACTGTCCGGATGCAGAGGCCCTAGCAGCTTTCAAACATAGAATCCGAGATGAATGGCTCGCCAAACACCTCGGCCAAGAAAAGCCGTGAACAATGGCCGCGTTAACAAGCCTCATGACCCGCTTCTGTGCAGGAGAGGATAGCTGGTTGGCAAGAAGCAGTACCAGCGTCCCGAATACGTTCGAACTCAGAGATGGGAACGGGAAACCGCGCCATAACAACGAACCGCGCCGGATAAAAGACAAAAGCCCGATGAGCACGGCAGTAAACACCGAATTCAAAAGTCCTCGGCAAAATCAGAAAAAGATGCCCCCCAAAGAAGATAGGGACGAGCTATCCAGCCTCAACAAAATTTTGGACAAAACATGTCAAATCCACAGCACTCCGGGGAGACCTGCAAACCATACCCACCGAGATTGTTGGGTCTTTGAGCAGTCCGGCAAGCTCAACGCCAAACACAAGGGGCTCAACACATCAAGCAAAGATGACAATGCACCCCACGAGCAGATCACCGGAGAACAAAAGAAGTTCCCACAAGAAGTCAGGACAGTAAATCTACTTCATGCGACAAAGAAGAATAGAACGGCACCTACAACGACATGCGCCGTACAGCCAGCCCCGGAGGAGCAACCCCACTGGTTGTTACAACCAATCACCTTTGATCATCTGGATTACTCTAGAGCAGACCAGAACGCAGGCTGGACTGCCTTGGTCTTAAATCCAATCATTAACGGACTCCAATTTACAAACGTCCTTATGGACGGCGGCAGCGACTTGAACCTGTTGTATCAGGACACAGTCCGCAAACTCGGGGTACACCCAGTCGCAATGCACCTCGGCAACACTTCCTTTCAAGGAGTAACGCCAGGTTCGGATACCCCAAGTATGGGTTCCCTTACGTTAGAAGTCACATTCGGATCACCTGACAACTTCCGAAGCGAAAAGCTAACATTCCACATCGTCCCATTAGTAAGTCGCTATCAAGCGCTACTAGGACGTGAAGCTTTCGCCCGCTTTAACGCAATACCACACTACGCATCCCTTACACTTAAAATGCCCGGTCCAAAGGGCATCATCTCATTACAAGGGAACATAAATTGACCCCCAAAGTACGGGCAGGGGTGCGGTTGCCTAGGCAGCGGCCCACAAATCTAGCCCTACTATCCCAGACACGCCTCGACGAGTCCGGCGTCAACACACTTAAATTACCGCACACCCTAGTGCAAGGGGCTCCATGTGCTCACGCCCGAAGACAATACGGCCCAACTCTTGCTCCAACTATATTTTGTTTATTTCGATATAGATTTCTCGCATGCTTATTTTTTACTAAGTTCCTCTCTTTCGCAGACGAGCATCGTGCTACGCCCGTCCAGGATACGGCACGACGGAGACACAGGCGCAGACGTGCAGCAGGGACCCGTTCCAAGGATTCTTTTCAGATTAAGACCCTGCTTAAACCTTTTTACTGTCTCTTGTTGATAACATCCCCCGGTTTTCTCTATAGCCGAGGAGGAGGCTGGCGTCTTGGCATGTGGCCACATCAGAATTTTTTTGCACATACCTGGACACTAGGGGCTTTTTTACCAAGGGCTCTATGTCGGCCCGTCTTCATAAAGACCGAACACCTTAGGGAGTGTTCGGCATCACGAGTTTGGCCCTATATGCATCACCTCCGAATCATGTCTTTGGTCAAATGTTGGGTTTGCCCGGCTCCTGTGTTCTGCTACCTTACATTCCGTTATATCGGCTAACGCGGCACCAGGAGAACTACTGCGATTGTGCCCCGGTTCGGCCGGGTGAGCACCTCAGTAGAGAAAGCCGAAAACTGACTGTCATGATATAGCGAGAGACTGGTCAACCACTCGATGACTTTCGGAATCTTTAGGATTCCTACGCATTAACGAAGGGCCGCTTCCCGGTCAGGCACACTCGCGCCCCGAATTTGGGCGAGTGCGGTGCCCCTAGGGGCTATTCAGTAGTCCCACTGTCAAACTCCTATGGCTAAGTGAAAGTGATAAAGCATTATAGTCCAGTTGCCTAGTTCGCCGCGCCACCACCTCCTTTATAGGACCAAGACGTTGGATTAAGTGTGAACAGACGCCTTTTTGCGAACACCCCCGCATTCTATGCGTGGGGGCTCAAGCCAACGACTGCCCTCTTTCAGGTTCTATACAAATATATACATTAAACGGCCGCACAGGAGGTATCATGTCATAAAAACACAATTCGTCTTACAAATTGTATAAGCTATTCGAACACAACATCCTTCGAGCACTGCGACTCTATTATACGAGCGCCAGGAAGAACTTCCTCAAAATAGTGCTTGGCAGGTACTCGGCTTTCGCCTGAATCTTGGGATGCAACAATACTGGCCTTCATATCTGCCCAGTATGTCTTGACACGGGCAAGAGCCATCTATGCACCCTCTATGCACGCCGACCTCTTCATTGCATCAGCATGCGGCACCGAACCAAGAAATTGCTGCACCAAGCCAAAATAGCTCTTCGGCTCCGGCTTCTCCGGCCATAGACGACTCGCAACAAATTTCATGGCGAGTCCGGATAATATGTTCAGCTCCGCCCAGGCAGCTAAACGATCGGAGACCGACAGTGGGCGCTCTGGATTGTGGTACTGCGACCAAAAAAGCTCTTCCAATTTATGGTCACCTCGGCTGCGGAAGTGTTCAGTCACGTCCGCTGCACTTGCGGCCAAATCCAGATAAGCGTTGTCCGAACTCCACTGCCGGTCTAATGGAGCATACTTGGGGTCTCCGAACTTCATCCGCAGCATATAAGGCTTTCCAGCCGTGATATCTCCAGCCTGACGCAGCTCCTCCTTCATCGCTCTCATGGCAGAGCGAGTATACTTGGCTTCAGCCGTGATCTTTTCAAGATCTTTCTGAGCCGCCCTACCTTCTTGCTCAAGCAATCTACAGTAGTCAGTAGCATCCCTCAATTCTATGGCCATCTCGACCATTTCCTTCTTGCTCTGGCAGTGAGCAGCCTGTTCGGCTTTTAGCTCTTCAGCCGCTTTAACGGCAGCCACATCACTTTTCCTTGCTTGCTCCTTGGCTCAGGCAAGTTCCGCCCGAAGGTTCTCCATGGCAGCAGCACCATCTACATCAAGTATATATATATAAGGCCCGATCATCAAGCTCCTATTACTAGCTGTCTTTTGAACATACCTTGAGCCTCGTCTAGCCGCTTATTTACAAGCGCGATGTCGGCATCGGCCATGTCAAGTTGCCGCTTTAGTTCGGCAGCTTCATCAGTCCGGCTAGCCACCGAGCGCCTCGCCACCTTCATGAAATAAGCGACATATTATACCTGGGATTATGATCCTCTGTGCGCCGTCATTCATGACGACACACAGAGTCTCAGGGGCTACCATTCATACAGGGCACATTTAATATGCGGCTCTACCAAAAGGTACACCTTTTTACATACCTCAAAGCCTGTTAGTAAACTGCTGGCAGCTTCGTACAATCCGCTTTCTGCGGATGAAATCCTTCCAATCACCGTATCCATCAACATACGGTGCTCTTCTGAGATGGACGCCCTACGAAGCAGATCCTTCAGCACCTCCGCCGGCGCGCAAGAGGGTGTCGGACTAGTCTGATGACCTTTCCCAGGGTCCGAACTTGAAAAAGCCCTCCGGGACGATACCTCGGGGTCGCCATCCTTGTAGGACGGGGGAACAAGGGGAGGCGTTTCGCTCTCTATCATCTCTGGACGAAGATCCCCTGAAGATGAGCTCTGCTGAGAAGGGTTGAGATCCGAACTGCAAGATAATGCTTCGGTTATTTTCCTCAGGAATAAAACATGAATGTGATTCATTATGGAACCCCTCCCCTCACTTACGCCTCGGGGGAGAGCGGGTCCCCTTTAGGGGGCGATTCGGCTGAAGCGTCCACCGGCGCCGAACCCTCTGACGAAGATTTCTTTCCCCGTTTTGAGGTTATCACCTCCAGGTCTTCAGAGGCAGTCCTTTTCTTTCCCTGATCGGGAGAATTTTCGATTCTTCCCTTCCTGACGGCCTCCTTCGTGGAGGCGGTATCTCCATGGTCCCCCCCTTTTCCCTCCGCCAACGGCACAGCCTCCAGCATCCTGGTCAGCATGGGATTCGACACGGTCTCGGGCAAGGGGACTGGACACCTGATAAGCTTAGCCTTTGCTGTCCACTCCTGTTCAAAGGGCAACTCTGCTAAAGGGTAGATTTGATAAAAATATGGATGGTATGTGCAAATATGGAGCTACTTACTTTAGCATCTGGGCGGTTGCAACTCAGACCAGCGTCCTCGAACAGATCCGGACACCTTGCTTGTGATCCGAAGAACAATTTGTACATCTCCATGGGCGTCATTCCCATGAAGTGTTGTAGGACCCGTGGTCCCTCAGGATTGAATTCCCACAGGCGGAGAGGTCGATGTTTGCAGGGCAGTGTGCAGCGAATCACCATGACTTGCGCCACCACGGTCAGATTTATATCTCTTTCTAAGAGATCTCGAATACGGCCCTGCAGCAATAGCACGTCTTTCGACGTCCCCCAGATAAGTCCTTCATTAACCCATGATGCCAGCCGTGGTGGGGGACCCGAGCGGAAAGTAGGCGGTGCCACCCATGTGGTGCCCCTAGGGGCTGTGATGTAAAACCAGTCCCGTTGCCATAAGCCGAGCTCCTCTTGAAAAGAGCCTTCGGGCCATGGAGCATCGTCCATCTTGCTTATTATAGCCCCTCCACACTCAACGTGCTTCCCCTCGATCATTTTTGGTTCCACTTTGAAAGTTTTTAGCCACAATCCGAAGTGAGGGGTGATATGGAGGAAGGCCTCGCACACGACAATGAATGATGAGATCTGGAGGATGGACTCCGGAGCTAGGTCATGGAACTCCAGCCCATAGTAATACATAAGCCCTCTCACAAAGGGATTGATTGGGAAGCCTAGCCCCCGAAGGAAGTAAGACGCGAACACCACGCTTTCACCGGGCTGGGGAGCGGGGATCGCTTGCCCTTGAATAGGCAGTCTATGCGAGATTTCACTGGTTAGATACCTGGCATCTCTTAGCTTTCGCACATCTTCTTCCGTAATGGAGGAAGGCATCCACCGGCCTTGTAGGTCGGAGCCGGACATCTTCGAAGATCCGAAGCGCCTAAAACTAGAGCTTTGGGTGTTGGAACTCGAAGCGAGGGGCGGATTTGATTGGTTTGAGAAGAAGGGAGGCGGGCCTCGGTTCCTTTATAAAGGAGGTGAATACCAAGAGCCCTCCCCGAAACCGTTTGAGACTCGCTTTCAATTAGGGAGTCGTACCTAAGTCACGGTTGGGTTACCCACACCCGTATTGATGAGAATCCCGAAATAAGGGGACACGATCTTTGCTTTGACAAGACGTGCCAAGGAAACCGCCTCGCTAAACGCGCTGGGGTGGAACAATAAAATGAATAAAGAGCCTGGCTGTGGCATGATGTCATGCCACGGAATATGTCAGCAGATCCGATTGATACAAATATTATTCTCTCTACGAAGGAATGTGGAACTTATTTTGCAGAGCTGGACACTACCCTGGTGTTCAACATCTTCTATGAAATATTCGGAGGAGGAACCCGCCTTGCAATGTCGAAGACAACTTGCACGCCGGACTCGTCGTCATTGAAGCTTGGTTCAGGGGCTACTGAGGGAGTCCTGGATTAGGGGGTGTCCGGATGGCCGGACTATGAACTTCGGCCGGACTCCTGGACTACGAAGATACAAGATTGAAGACCCCGTCCCGTGTCCGGATGGGACTTTCCTTGGCGTGGAAGGCAACCTTGGCGATATGAATGAAGATCTCCTCCCATTGTAACCGACTCTGTGTAACCCTAGCCCTCTCCGGTGTCTATATAAACCGGAGAGTTTTAGTCCGTAGGACGAAAACCAATCATACCATAGGCTAGATTCTAGGGTTTAGCCACTCCGATCTCGTGGTAGATCTACTCTTGTACTACCCATATCATCAATATTAATCAAGCAGGAGTAGGGTTTTACCTCCATCGAGAGGGCCCGAACCTGGGTAAAAACATCGTGTCCCTTGTCTCCTGTTACCATCCGCCCAGACGCACAGTTCGGGACCCCCTACCCGAGATCCGCCGGTTTTGACACCGACACCATGCTTGGGAGCTACTTCGGTCTGGTGCAGCGGCTAGTGGACGCGTGTCCGTGGATTGAGGTCGTCAAGCACTCCGTTTGTATTGAAGGTGCCCGTCGGGCCCTTGCCCGTGCTAAGGTGCACTGGGGCAAGCTAGACGCAGAGAAGCTGTGGACGGACGCACCACCGCCGGGCAAGGAGTATTGTACGCCCGAGATGTATTACATTGGCGTTCTGAAGGGTGCCCGCCGCATAGCGGATGAGTGCTCCAAAGATGTAATTTTTGAGTAAACTCGCGTTTGTTATCCTGTACGCTGAAGCTTTGTTCATATGCGTTAAGCAATGCTTGTTAATTTAAAATATTACCTTCTGTGCGGCCGTTTATCAAATCTGAGAGATGCAAGTCGTCGGCTTCGACCCGCATGCCACGAGTGCTGGGGTGTTCGGGATAAATCTAAGCGCTCTTGTTCCCATTCTTGGGTCCATCTAGGGAGGCTTCATCACAGCGAACCAGGTCGTCGGACTTATAATGCCTTATCACTCTCACTTAGCCATATAATTCTATAATTTTAAATTTCGGCGAAGCCCCTAGTATTCGGAAGACCGAGTTCGGGGCGCTATCCACGCCTAGGCCGGATATGTCTGGTTCCTCGCTTGAAGTGGCATAAGTCTTTAAGGACTCGAAAAAACCTCGCGAACAGCGACCGGTCTCTCGCACTATCATGACAGTCAGTTTTAGCTTTCTCTACTGAGGTGTTAACCCAGCTCAAGTGGGGCACAATCGCAGTAGTTCTCCCAGCGCTACCTTAGCCAACAATGCGGAACGTAAGGTACCAAAACATGGGAGCCGGGCAAACCCAACTATTGACCAAAGACATGATTCAGAGTCGATGCATATAGTGCTATAAGTTCGGGGTGCCGCACTTGTTAGAGTGTTTGGTCTTCTCACACCACGTTATGGGGTGTTGTAAGCCCCTGGTGTATTATCCGTGCCAAAGTGTACGGTTGCATAGCGTCATGACTGAACATGTTTGCATATAAAAATAGATAAGTACAATAATAGATAAGAGCTATGTATTGTTTATTAAAAAAGGGCTGCTGCAAAAGCAGAACGATACAAAAAGTGCGGTAAGAAAGAGATGGGAGTATTTGACATATTCCCCTTCAGGGGCAAGCTGTAGTATTGTAAGAGAAACAGGTATTAAACTCGTTATAGATACCACCTTGACTTTTGACGTAGCTTGCTTCCTCCCTTGCTATTGCATCGTTGGTTCGACGATAGTATTGCCGGACAGGCCTTCCGAATAGTTGGGTCCTGAAAGTGTGTGAAAAAGGAAAACGGCGAAATTGGGAGCCCCCTAGTGCGGTTAAGCCGCATTCTGGGCGTGCCGTTGTTGTGCCCCTCCCTTTATGCCCATGGTATCTCTAAGGCGTAATTATGTATGCGTGGTACCAGCATTGCCGTTTGGCGGGGGCTGGGGTCGAGGCCGCACTGCTATGCTTGCTTGGAACATGCCAGCCGGATTTGTTGTAGGTTACTTCGTGCTCGCTTGACGTTGTTCGGACGTTTGGCGCCTGGATTGGAGAACTGCCTTGAGAGGCTACTCTCTACTTCCGCCACCAGGGCTGCCGTGTGCTCCTCCGTTCGGAGAGACCGTTCTGTGTTTCCATTTACCGTGATGACTCCGCGAGGTCCTGGCATCTTGAGCTTGAGATATGCGTAGTGCGGCACCGCATTGAATTTTGCAAATGCGGTTCGTCCGAGCAGGGCGTGATAGCCGCTGCGGAATGGGACTATGTCGAAGATTAACTCCTCGCTCCGGAAGTTATCCGTTGATCCGAAGACCACCTCGAGTGTTACCGAGCCTGTACAGCTGGCTTCGACCCCTGGTATGACACCTTTGAAGGTTGTCTTTGTGGGTTTGATCCTCGAAGGATCGATGCCCATTTTTTGCACTGTGTCCTGGTAGAGCAGGTTCAGGCTACTGCCGCCGTCCATTAGGACTCTAGAAAGGTGAAATCCGTCGATAATTGGGTCTAGGACCAGTGCGGCGAATCCGCCGTGACGGATGCTGGTGGGATGGTCCCGTCAATCGAAAGTGATCGGGCAGGAGGACCATGGGTTGAACTTTGGGGCGACTGGCTCCAGCGCATAGACGTCCTTGAGAGCACGCTTCCTCCCCCTTTTCGGGATGTGGGTTGCGTAAATCGTATTCACCGTCTGAACTTGCGGGGGAAATCCCTTCTGTCCTTTGTTGTTCGGCGGCCGGGGCCCCTCCTCGTCATCGCTATGTAGCCCCTTGTCTCTGGTCTCGGCACTTATCTTACCTGCCTGCTTGAACACCCAACAATCCCTGTTGGTGTGATTGGCTGGCTGTTCGGGGGTGCCGTGTATCTGGCACGAGCGATCAAGTATCCCGTCTAAGCTGGATGGGCCCTGAGGGTTCCGTTTGAATGGCTTCTTCCACTGACCCGGTTCAGAGCCTCTGAATCCGGCATTGACTGCCGTATCTTCAGTATTGTCACCGTTAATGCGGCGCTTATGCTTGTTGCAGCATGACCTGCCGTTGTTATCCTTGTTATCCGAATTGCCGGGACTTTTGCTTATGTTATTGCTACGAGCTAGCCAGCTGTCCTCTCCAGTGCAAAAGCGGGTCATGAGTGTCATGAGGGCTGCCATAGACTTCGGCTTTTCCTGTCCTAGGTGCCGGGCAAGCCATTTGTCTCGGATGTTATGCCTGAAGGCTGCAAGGGCCTCGGCGTCCGGACAATCGACTATTTGGTTTTTCTTTGTCAGGAACCGTGTCCAGAATTGTCTGGCCGATTCCTCTGGTTGCTGGATTATGTGGCTTAGGTCATCGGTGTCTGGTGGTTGCACATACGTGCCCTGGAAGTTGTCAAGGAACGCGGATTCCAGGTCCTCCCAACAACTGATTGACTCTGCTGGCAGGCTATTAAGCCAATGTCGAGCTGGTCCTTTAAGCTTGAGCGGGAGGTATTTGATGGCGTGTAGATCATCGCCACGGGCCATGTGGATGTGAAGGAGATAATCCTCGATCCAAACTGCAGGATCTGTTGTGCCATCGTATGATTCGATGTTTACAGGTTTGAAGCCCTCGGGGATTTGATGATCCATTACTTCGTCTGTGAAGCATAGTGGGTGTGCGGAGCCCCTGTACTGAGCTATTTCGCGTCGCAGCTCAGACGAGCTTGGTCTGTTGTATTCGGCTGGGCCATACTTATTATGTCCGGCGTGATGGCTAGCGTCATGTGAAGCGGGGCGCCCATGCGATCCGTAGATCGATCTTGTTTTCCTTGCCTTATTCTCCAAGATGTCTCGCAGGTCTGTTGCATCTCCCCGTACTCTGGTATGTTTTGAGCGGTGTTGGGGTGCGGCTTGGGTCGAGGGCCTGAAGGCCTCTCTATCGCGGCCACGGGGTGGCTGATCGGGTGCATCGTACGCTGGTGATGTAGGTTTAGTTGCTTCCTCCTCAAGTTGGGGAAGCAGCCTGCGCTTCGGGTAGCTCTTGGATGGGTGTTCTAGTTTATACTCTTCGGCCGCCAGGACTTCGGTCCATCTATCGGCTAGCAAGTCTTGGTCAGCTCTAAGGTGCTGTTGTTTCTTCTTGAGGCTGCTTGCCATGGCTACGAGTCTGCGTTTGAAACGCTCTTGCTCGACGGGATCCTCTGGCACGACGAATTCATCGTCGTGAAGGCTTGCCTCTTCTTCGGAGGGAGGCATGTAATTGTCGTCCTCATCCTCTTTGTCGGCCACTCTCTCACGAGGTCTGGCTCCTTTGTTCTCCTGCACTAAATCCTGCTGGAGGGGGTTGTCTTCGGCATTGTCCGGCGTATTGTTATCTCCGGTGCCGGAATCGCCATTTTTTGCTTTGGCAGGACTTAGAGCGGCGCTGCTGACGTCGGCGCTTGGGTTGCTTCTTGGAGGGGTCATCCTCCGTTTTCTCCTCGCCATCCCACGCTTTAGGGGTGTCCACCATGTATATGTCATATGACGAGGTGGCTTTCCAGTTCCCTATAGGCACTGGTTCTTGATTGTCTCCTTCATCGGCGTCCATACCGTCGATGTCTTCGGAGTCGAAGTCGAGCATGTCTGTTAAATCATCGACAGTGGCTACAAAGTGGGTGGTGGGTGGGCTACAAATTTCTTAGTCGTCCGCGTCCCAACCGTGTTGGCCATAGTCCAGCCAGGGCTCTCTTGACAAAGAGAGAGACTTTAACGAATTCAGGATGTTGCCGAAAGGTGAGTGCTGAAAGACATCCGCGGCGGTGAACTCCAAGACCGGAGCCCAATCGGGCTTAACCGGGAGAGGTGTGGGATTTACGGAGTCCAGATCGGAGTCCGGCACCTCGGAGTAACGGGCCTTGCGAGGGGCTAGGCTGGTATCCGGCTCTATCGCCGTAGAGATTGCAGTTTCCGGGGTGACGTCTAACCGTCCGTCCCCGACTGGCGTAGTGGGCTCCGAGCTAAATCGTGTCCATCATGACAATGCGGCGCGCCCGGTTGTGGATCGAATCCGTCGAAGATCAAGTCCCCGCGGATGTCGGCTGTGTAGTTCAAGCTTCCAAACCTGACCTGATGGCCAGGGGCGTAGCTCTCGATCTGCTCTAGATGGCCGAACGAGTCAGCCTGCAGTGCGAAGCCACCAAATACGAAGATCTGTCCGAGGAGAAAAGTCTCATCTCGGACTGCGTCGCGGTTGACGAGCAAAGAAGCCATCAGGCCTAAAAGGCTACGACATAGAGGAACTCTCAATGAAAGCACCAATGTCGGTGTCAAAACCGGCGGATCTCGGGTAGGGGGTCCCGAACTGTGCGTCTAGGCGGATGGTAACAAGAGACAAGGGACATGATGTTTTTACCCAGGTTCGGGCCCTCTCGATGGAGGTAAAACCCTACTCCTGCTTGATTAATATTGATGATATGGGTAGTACAAGAGTAGATCTACCACGAGATCGGAGTGGCTAAACCCTAGAATCTAGCCTATGGTATGATTGTTGTTTGTCCTACGGACTAAAACTCTCCGGTTTATATAGATACCGGAGAGGGCTAGGGTTACACAGAGTCGGTTACAATGGGAGGAGATCTTCATATCGTATCGCCAAGCTTGCCTTCCACGCCAAGGAAAGTCCCATCCGGACATGGGACAAAGTCTTCAATCTTGTATCTTTGTAGTCCAGGAGTCCGGCCGAAGGTCATAGTCCGGCCATCCGGACACCCCCTAATCCAGGACTCCCTCAGCGCCTTTACCTCCTCGAGCTGCCAGCCGCAGACCCAGAAGAGAAGAAATCCAAGGCCAAGGACGTGAAGCGCAAGGGGGCTGCCGTGCTCGCGGCAGAACCAAACACCAAGCGGGGCAGAGATCAGCCCGAGTCTTTCAAGGGTAGCCGGTACTATGTGTACCACGACCTTCACACCCACAACACCAATGAATGCCAAGAGCTCCGAGCCGTGCGATAAGGAAGGATTGGCCGACGCCCTGACTACAACGATCGAGGCTATGGCCTAGGAGGAGAAAGGAATGCATGACGCTGGGAAGACCGCGGCCCTCGCCAAGGGTGGCGCGACTGACCTCGCAAGGATCGCTGGCACGATCAGCCTCACGAGTGAGACTGGAGGGATCAGCCTCGCAAGGATCATCCGCAAGGAAACGCAGGCCTCCCTCCACTGCCGCCGCAGCCAAGGAGAAACGAGGACCATCATCAGGACGAGGGGGCTGGGGGCTTCCAGGAGCCGCGCATGATCGCCTGCATCCTGGGCGGAGCTCAAGCCCCAGCCTCTCAACACATCTTCAAGAAGTTCGCCCGTGTGAATGCAGTACTCCCCAAGCTTGAAGCCACGCGCCACCTCAGATGGTCGCCGTGCACCATCACGTTCAGCTCAGCGGATCAGCTCAAGTGCGCGGCCACAGCCGGAGTCCTCCCGATGCTTTGCTCCCTAGTCATCAGCAACGTGCAAGTCACCAGGACCCTCATCGATGGCGGGGCAGGGCTCAACGTCCTGTCCGTAGGAACATTCAACAACCTCCAAGTGCCTTACGACCAGCTTCTGCCAACAAGCCTTTCTCCGGAGTCACCGATGGCTCCACGGTTCCGATTGGGTAGGTCCGCCTCCCTGTCACCTTCGGGGCGCACAACAACTACCGCACCGAGCTCATCGACTTCGACATCGCTGTCAGATTTAGGGTTCCGGCAGACCCTTGAGGTTCGAACACTGGGGTGCGCACGGAGGTTTCGCCTTCTACCTACCTGTTCCTCAATGAATCGCTAGGATCTAAACTACCAGAAGAACAGTGCAAGAGACACATGGTTTATACTGGTTCAGGCCACCATTGTGGTGTAATACCCTATGAGGGAGTCCCGGATTAGGGGGTGTCCGGATGGCCGGACTAAGACCTTTGGCCAGACTCCCGGACTATGAAGATACAAGATTGAAGAGCCCGTCCTGTGTCCGGATGGAACTTTCCTTGGCGTGGAAGGCAAGCTTGGTGATACGATATGAAGATCTCCTCCCATTGTAACTGACTCTGTGTAACCCTAGCTCTCTCTGGTGTCTATATAAACCGGAGAGTTTTAGTCCATAGGACGAACAACAATCATACCATAGGCTACCTTCTAGGGTTTAGCCACTCCGATCTCGTGGTAGATCTACTCTTGTACTACCCATATCATCAATATTAATCAAGCAGGAGTAGGGTTTTACCTCCATCGAGAGGGCCCGAACCTGGGTAAAAACATCATGTGCCTTGTCTCCTGTTACCATCCGCCTAGACGCACAGTTCGGGACCCCCTACCCGAGATCTGCCGGTTTTGAGACTGACACCCTACTCCAGTGTGTGGCATGGTGGATTGCCTCTTGGGCTGATGATGAATAATACAAGGAAGAACAACCTCGCGAGGGTGTGTTCTTGCGGTGGTGTTGTCCCTTTTGAGGGGTTGATTCTTGATGCCTATCCTATCTCCAGATTCCTATCCAGATGCCTCTACCCTGTGGGTGGCTTGTCCTATTTATAGACAAAGGCCCTGGGCCTCTTCCCAAATATTGAGCGGGAAGGGCGCCAACAATTGGCCATTTTGAAGGGGAACATCTGGTACACTTATCCTGACTAAAGTTGGTCCTCGCCTGTCAAAGGCTCTGGTGGTGACGTTGGCTTGGGCTCCACGGTGACCCCCATCCTGCGGTTGGACTGTTCTTGGTCTTGTTGCACCGAAACGGATGCCTTTGCTTGATGCTCTCACCCGCGCTAGCTCCTCTTGCACCAAAGAGGAAAGAAGGACACTGCGCGAGCTGGCACCTGGCTGGCACCCTTGGTCGTCATGGCTTGCGTCACGGGCACCTCGCGAGGTACCCCGCCTTGAACTCTCCGCCTCCTCGCGAGCCAGCCTGATGAGGCCGTGCCTGAGGAAGCTCCTTGTCGTCCGCCCCGTGAGGCTTGGCCCCTCGCGAGGGTCTTGAGCTTGTGTTGATCAAGATGGGCCGTGCTGGGCCCCCTTTGAGCCATGCCGCAGGCCGCAGGCAGGCAAGTCTGGGGACCCCCATTCCCAGAACGCCGACAGTAGCCCCCGGGCCCAAGGCGCGCCAGAACATGGCCGAGCAGAGAGGCGAAAGGGCAAGTCCGAAGCGTCGCGAGCCCTATCAGCCTCCGGCCTTGGGCGCCGCGTGGCGGTTGATTAGACGTGGGCACCTCCGCAACCGCGCGAGTCGATAAGGAGAGACATCTGCCCTTTGCCTCCTTTGCTCTCTCCAGGTGCTGCTCAAATCTCCTTTCTTGCGCCTCTCCTTCCTTCCTTCGAAATCTCTAGATCTACTCCACCCGCGTGCCCTAGCCAGACATGGCGCCTCACCAGGCCCCGGCCGGAGCTTGGTATTCATCCGCCTTGGAATCACCGAATGTGTCGGAGGCGAGTGTCGGTGTCAAAACCGGTGGATCTCGGGTAGGGGGTCCTGAACTGTGCATCTAGGCGGATGGTAATAGGAGACAAGGGACAAAATGTTTTACCCAGGTTCGGGCCCTCTTGATGGAGGTAAAACCCTATGTCCTTCTTGATTAATATTGATGATGTGTGTTACAAGAGTAGATCTACCACGAGATCAAGGAGGCTGAACCCTAGAAGCTAGCCTATGGTATGATTGTTGTTCGTCCTATGGACTAAAGCCATCTGGTTTATATAGACACCGGAGAGGGCTAGGGTTACATAGAGTCGGTTACAATGGTAGGAGATCTACATATCCGTATCGCCAAGCTTGCCTTCCACGCCAAGGAAAGTCCCATCCAGACATGGGACGAAGTCTGCAATCTTGTATCTTCATAGTCTTGGAGTCCGCCGATCATGATAGTTCGGCTATCCGGACACCCCCTAGTCCGGAACTCCCTCAGTAGCCCCTGAACCAGGCTTCAATGACGACAAGTCCGGCGCGCATGTTGTCTTCGGCATTGCAAGGCGGGTTCTTCCTCCGAATAATTTATAGAAGATTGTGAACACCAGGATAGTGTCCGGCTCTGCAAAAATAAATTCCACATACCACCGTAGAGAGAATAATGTTACACAAGTTCAATCCGCTGACGTATTTTGTGGCGTGACGTCACACCATTACCAAGCCTTTACGAATTGTTTTTATTGTATCACCTCAGCGGATTTAGCGAGGCGGTTACCTTGGCACGTCTTGTCGAAGTAGAGATCGTGTTCCCCTTATTCCGGGATTCCCATCAATACGGACGTGGGTAACCCAACCGCGCCATTGATTGTGACACTTGGGAGATAAGCGAGTTTTACCAGGCCGGTGGGGACACATGTTTTTGTCCGCCCATATAAGGGGGTAAAGATCCAACCCTTTTACCTGCGCCTTCTTCCTCCTTGGCTTATCCATCTCCGCGAACTCGAGCTCCAGCGCCCAAGTCCGCACTTCTCACCTCAACCTTCTCCAACTATGTCCGGAGCGGGAGGCAAGTGGATGACCTCCTCCATCACGGAGGGGTAGATCCAAAAGCCGCGCGACGCCGGATATTCGTCCAGCGACATCGCGCACTGGCTCCCCGATGAGGGAGAGCTCATCGCCACCCCCAGGCCCCATGAGAGGGTAGTATTTCTTCCCCATTTCCTCCGCGGACTGGGCTTCCCACTTCATCCCTTTGTCCGGGGGCTCATGTTCTACTATGGCCTAGATTTCCATGATCTGGCCCCGAATTTCATCCTCAACATCTCGGCGTTTATCGTCGTGTGCGAGGCCTTCCTCTGCATCCAGCCCCACTTCGGGTTGTGGCTCAAGACCTTTAGTGTCAAGTCGAAGGTTGTGAAGGGCAACCAAGCGGAGTGCGGAGGCGCCATGGTGGGCAGGATGTCCCATGTTACGTGGCTGGAGGGCACTTTCGTGGAAACCATCAAGGGGTGGCAATCGGGGTGGTTCTACATCACCGAGTCGCGTGACCTTGATTGGGCAGTGGCCCCCGAATTCAAATCTGGCATCCCTACATGGCTCACCTCCTGGAAAGAGAGTGGCCGGATCTGGGGCGATTCGGAGGAGCTGACCGGACTCCAAGCCTGCATCCAAAAGCTGGTGGACAAGAAGCTCAAGCTTGTCAACGTAGTCCAGGTCATGCTCATCCGCCGGATTCTCCCGTGCCAACGACGGGGCTTCAACATGTGGGAGTTCGATCCGGTGCAGCACCAGACCCTGAGCGGGCTCTCCGACACTACGTACGAAGATGTCTGGAAGGTGCTGTCCAAAGGCGCCGAGGCTCCCGCATCCGCTACCGAAGATCGCAGATTCCGCTCGCAGCGTCCAGCTGACGAGGTAAGTGATTTTGTCACTTGTTCTCCATAGTTTGACTCTATGCGGGATCTAAACTCCCTTTACCTTTGACAGGACTGGCTGGCGAAGGCCGAACGGACTATCTATCCGGCCCCATTACCAGAGGACCCAACGGACGCCCGCCTAACGGGGCTGCTGGCTCCGGCACCCCACGTGGTGCCGGAGAAGAAGGCCAAGAAGAAGGCCACGGGGACTCGGAAGAGTTCCTGTTTTCAGGTGCTATCGGATGATGAATATGAGGCCGACTCCTCCCACCAAGGTGAGGAGGAGAAGAGGAAAGCCTCTCCCCCAGCAGGGGGAGGGAAGAAAAGGAAGGCCTCCCCAACAAGGGAGGCCGAAGGGTCCAAGAAGGGAAAAACTCTTCCCCCGGACTGCTCCGCCAATGCCAGTGACGATGACGAGGACTGGCCTCCAAGGGCCAAGCCCCTGGCGAGATCGTAACTATCCGGACTCCCGAATAACTTCAAGGTTTTTCTTTTTCGCCACATAATGTCTTTCTAATGCCGCATACAACCCTGCAGTCCGCCCAAGGATGATCTTCCCGCTTCGTCGAGCGGGTCCTTAGGTGCGTCGGATATGGATTCTCTTCCGACTGCCTCCACCCCCCGTGCCGCGGACGATGCCGAGGTGGGATCCCAGGAAGGGACCCACCAGGAGGAGGAGGCGTCGGAGGTGTCACAGGACAACCTCCCGGACTTTGCACCGGACTCGGCCCCGGAACCCATAGTGGCTCCGGAGTCCGGCGGGCGACCCCTTCGCAAGAAGGGCAAGACCGTGACGCCGGCTGCCTTCGTCCAACCGGAGGCGCTGGATAATTTGCTGGAGGCGCTCAACGGCGCCTCCATCGAAGAGGAACACCGCACTGTTATGAGTGCGGTGATTCAAAAGGTTCAGCTCGCCAAGAGTGGGCTGACCGAATCCTGTAGCAGCCTTCTAACAGGCTTTGAGGTAAGAATTTCAATATGTATAAAATGGTACCGCATAGACAGTAGCCCTTGATGCTCGGTTCGGTGTTCGGAAAGAAAAGCCGGACTGAGGATCTAAAAAGATATACGCATGAGTCATAATAAATATGTCAATATGGGATTGCAGGCTGCGCTGCTGACCTCTGCCGCACTGACTGCGGAGGTCAATACGTTGAAGGAAAGCCTCGAGCGGTCCGAGAACGAGCTCGGCCGTGCCAAGAAGCAGCTCGAGGACAAGGAAGGTGAGTAACACCTTACTAAAATTGTACCTTACAGAAAAGGATTTTGGTTGCAAAAAGAATGACAAGGATAACGTGGGTATTGCAGGGGCCACTAACGAGGTGGCGACCCTGAAAGAGGTGGTGGCCGCGGCTGAACACAATGCGGCCGCGGAGCGCACCGACCGAGAGAAGCAGGAGGCGCGGGTGGCGGAGATACAGCAAGAGCTCTAGGATCTCGTCAAAAAACATGAGAGCCTCGAGCGTGACTCGAAGACTCAAGAGTCTGAGCTTGCAACGGCTCTTGAGAGTGCCAAAGCAACGAAGGCCGAAGCCTACAAGGCCCTCCAGGAAATCGAGGCGTTGAAGAAAATAGCAGCGGGTAAGGCATTTTTCATGCAAAGTAAACATGTGAGTGTTAATTACCTGTTGCTTACCCGAATTCGGAGCTCTCGAGGAGCGTTCGTAGATCTTCCTCGCAGTGTGTCCGATGATGCCGCATTCTATTGGGCCGAGGAGGGGAGCTCAACGGAGAAGGTCTTCTGGTCTCAGTATGCTGAGGCCGGACATCCGGTGCCCCTTAGCGACCAGCTGAAGCAGCTGGTCGAGCTCCACAAGGCGGCCGAACAGGCCATGAAGGGCCTCATAGTTCGGCTGTGGCCTAAGGAGGCCATGCCTGGGAGCTACTTCGGCCTGGTGCGGCGGCTGGTGGATGCGTGCTCGTGGGTTGAAGTCATCAAGCACTCCGCCTATATTGAAGGTGCCCGTCGGGCCCTTGCCCGCGCAAAGGTGCACTGGGGCAAGATGGATGCCCAGAAGCTTGTGACAGACCCACCACCAGAGGGCAAGGAGCATCGCACGCCCGAGATGTATTATAAGAGTGTGCTGAAGGCGCCCGCACTATTGCGGGTGAGTGCTCCAAAGATGTAATATTTGAGTAGACTCGCATTTTGTTATCCTGTGCGCTGAAAACTTAGTTCATATGCGCTAAGCAACGCTTGTTAATTTAAAATATTACCTTCTGTGTGGTTGTTTATCAAATCTGAGAGGTGGCAAGTCGTCGGCTTCAGCCCCCATGCCACGAGTGCTGGTGTGTTCGGGATAAACTTGACCACTCTTGTTCCCATTTTTGGGTCCATCTAGGGAGGCTCTCAACACAGCAAACAAGGCAACCGGACTTATAATGCTTGAACACTCTCACTTAGCCATAGAATTCTATAATTTTAAATTTCGGCGAAGCCCCTAGTCTTCGGAAGGCCAAATTTGGGGCGCTATCCACGCCTGGGCCAGACAAGATCCGGCTCCTCGCTCTAAGCGGAATAAGTCTTTAAGGACTCGCCAAAAACCTCTCGAACAGCGACCAGCTCTCGCCTCATCATGACGGTCAGTTTTTGCTTTGTCCATTGAGGCGTTAACCCAGCTCAACTGGGGCGCAATCGAAGTGGTTCTCCCAGTGCTACCTTAGCCGATACAACGGAACGTAAGGTACCAAAACATGGGAGCCGGGCAAACCCAACTAATGACCCATGACATGATTCGGAGCCGATGCATATAGTGCTATAAGTTCGGGGTGCTGCACTTGTGAAAGTGTTCGGACTTATCACACCATGATGCGGGAAACATAAGCCCCTGGTGTATTTTAGCCATACCAAAGTGTACGGATGCAACATGCCGTAAATGAACATATGTATAAAAAGGAAATGCAATTATAAGCAAAAAGGTGCTGCATTGTTTATTTAAGAAAGACTGCTGTAAGTGCAGAACGATACAAATGGTGCGATAAGCAAGGGATGGGACTGTTAAACATGTCCCCCTCCAGGGGTAGGCTGCCGAATGGTGCGTAAAACAGATTTAATGCTCGTAATGGAGACCACCTGGATATTCGTTGTAGCCTTTATCCTTCCCTGGCTGTTGCATCGTGAGTTCGGCAGGTCTGCTGCCGGACAGGGCCTCTGACGAACGGAGTCCTGTGGGTAAAAAAGGAAAAAGAAAAGAAAAAAGAATGACACACTTGAGAGCCCCTGGTGTGGTTGAGCCGCAGTCTGGGCCTATCGTGGTCGTGCCCCTTTCCCCATGCCCATGGTATCTTCAGAGCGTAATGGTGTACGCGAAGGACCTGTTTTGACATTTTACAGGGGCTGGGGTTGGGGCCGCACTGCTACGCGTGCTCGGAACGTGCCAGGTGGTCTTGTTGTAGGTTACTCCGGGCACACTTAGCTGTGTCCGGCCGCTTAATGGCCGAACTCGGAAATTGCCTTAAGAGGCTGCATTGTACTTCTGCCACGAGAACCGCTGTATGTTCCTCCGTTCAGAGGGAACGTTCAGTGTTTCCGTTGACCGTGATGACTCCTCGAGGGCCTGGCATCTTGAGCTTGAGGTATGCGTAGTGCGGCACCGCGTTGAACTTTGCAAATGCGGTACGTCCGAGTAGGGCATGATAGCCGTTGCGGAACGGAACTATGTCGAAGATTAACTCCTTGCTTCGGAAGTTATCCGGGGATCCGAAGACCACTTCCAGTGTGACTAGGCCTGTATAATTGGCTTCTACTCCTGGTATGACGCCTTTAAAGGTCGTCTTGGTAGGTTTAATCCTTGAGGGGTCTATGCCCATTTTGCGCACTGTATCCTGATAAAGCAGGTTCAGGCTGCTGCCGCCGTCCATCAGGACTCTGGTGAGGTGAAATCCATCGACGATTGGGTCTAGGACCAATGCGGCGAATCCGCCGTGGCGGATGCTGGTGGGGTGGTCCCTTCGGTCAAAAGTGATCGGGCAGGAGGACCATGGATTGAACTTCGGGGCAACTAGCTCCATCGCGTATACATCCCTGAGTGCACGCTTCCGCTCCCTTTTGGGTATGTGCATTGCGTATATCATGTTCACCGTCCGCACCTGTGGGGGGAAACCCTTCTGTCCTCTATTGTTTGGCGGTCGGGTCTCTTCCTCGTCATCGCTATGCAGCCCCTTGTCATTGTTTTCGGCAATTAACTTGCCCGCCTGCTTGAATACCCAACAGTCCTTGTTGGTGTGGTTGGCTGGTTTTTCAGGGGTGCCGTTTATCTAGCACGAGCAATCGAGTATTCGGTCCAAATTGGACGGACCCGGAGTAGTTCTTTTGAAGGCTTTTTCCGCTGACCGGGTTTAGAGCCTTTGAATCCGGCATTGACTGCCATATCCTCACTATTGTCGCTGTTGATGCGGCATTTGTTTTTGTTACGACGCGACCTGCCATTTCGGTCCTTGAAATCTAGACTGCCAGAATTTTTGCCCAGGTTGTTGCTGCGTGCTAGCCAGCTGTCCTCACCCGCGCAGAAGTGGGTCATGAGTGATGTGAGGGCTGCCATGGATTTCGGCTTTTCCTGTCCCAGGTGCCGGGCAAGCCACTCGTCGCGGATGTTATGCTTGAAGGCCGCGAGGGCCTCCGCATCCGGACAGTCGACGATTTGGTTTTCCTTGGTTAAGAACCGTGTCCAGAATTGTCTGGCCGATTCATCTGGCTGCTGAATTATGTGGCTTAGGTCATCAGCGTCTGGTGGTCGCATATACGTGCCTTAGAAGTTATCGAGGAATGCGGCTTCCAGGTCTTCCCAACTCCCAATTGACTCTGCTAGCAAGCTGTTAAGCCAATGCCGGGCTCGTCCTTTAAGCTTGAGGGGGAGATATTTGATGGCGTGAAGATCATCACCGCGGGCCATGTGGATGTGAAGAAGATAGTCTTCGATCCAAACCACGGGGTCTGTTGTGCCATCGTAAGATTCGATATTCACGGGTTTAAACCCTTCGGGGATTTGATGATCCATTACTTCATCTGTGAAGCATAGTGGGTGTGCGGCGCGTCTGTACTGGGCGATATCACGACGGAGCTCAAAAGAGCTTTGTCTGTTTTGTTCGGCCTGGCCGGAATTACTGTGTCTGGCGCGACGGTTGTCGTCACATACCGTGGGGCGCCCACGAGATCCATAGATCGATCTTGATTGTCTTGCCTTATCCTCCAATATATCTCGCAAGTCCGGAGCGTTCCCCTGTGGCCTTGTGCTTTTCGAGCGATGCCGGGGTACGGGTCTAGTGAAGGGCCTAGAGGCCTCTCTGTCGCGACCACGGGCTGGCCGGTCAGCCGTATTGTCTCCTGGTGATGCGGGTTCATACGCTTCCTCCTCTAATAAGGGGAGCAGCTTGCGTTTAGGGTAGCTTTTGGAGGGGCGTTCGAGCTCATGCTCTTCGGCCGCGAGGACTTCAATCCATCTGTCGGCTAGCAGATCTTGATCAGCTCTAAGCTGTTGCTGCTTTTTCTTGAGGCTGTTCGCCGTGGCCAAAAGCCTGCGTTTAAAACGCTCTTGTTCGACGGGATTCTCAGGCACGGCGAATTCATCATCGTCGAGGCTTGCCTCGTCTCCGGAGGGAGGCATATAATCCTCTACCTCTTCTTCTGCCGCTCTCTCATGAGGGCTGGCGTCTCCATCCTCCTGCGCTGGATCTTGCTGGAGTGGGTTGTCTTCGGCACTGTTCGGTGTATTATTATCTCCGGTGCCGGAATCTTCATTCTTTCTGTGGCGGGATTTAGAGCGGCGCCGCTGACGCCGGCGCTTGGGCTGTTTCTTGGAGGGGTCATCCAGCGCTGTTCCTTCGCCATTCCCATCCTTTGGGATATCCACCATGTATATGTCATATGATGAGGTGGCTTTCCAGTGCCCGGTGGGCGCTGGTTCTTGGTCGTTTCCGGCATCGTCGTCCATACCGTCGATGTCTTCGGAGTCATAGTCTAGCATGTCGGTTAGATCGTCGACAGCGGCTACCAAGTGGGTGGTGGGTGGGCTTTGAATTTCTTCGTCGTCCGCATCCCAACCGTCCTGACCGCAGTCCGGCCAGGGCTCTCCTGATAACGAGAGATACTTTAGCGAACTCAAGATGTCGCCGAAAGGTGAGTGTTGAAAGATGTCCGCTCTGGAGAACTCCATGATCGGCTCCCAATCGGATTCAATCGGATGGGACGCGAGAGGTTCGGAGTCCGGCGAGGAGTCCGGCACCTCGGAGTCACGAGCTTTATGAGGGACAAGGTCAGTGTTCGCTCTATCGCCGTAGAGGTTGCAGCCCCCGAGGCGGTGTCTAGCCATCTATCCTCGATCTGCGCAGCCGGCTCGGAATTGAAGATCGGAGCGGGTTCGAGTGCGGCCTCCAGGGTATTGTTCGGCTGCAGAGCTAAATCATGCTAGCTGTGACAGTGCGGCACGCTCGGCTATGGCTCGAATCTATCGAGGATCAAGTCCCCGTGGATGTCAGCCGTGAAGTTCAAACTTCCAAATCTGACCTGACGGCCAGGGGCGTAGCTTTCGATCTACTCCAGACGGCCAAGCGAATTGGCCCGCAGTGCAAAGCCGCGAATACGAAGATCTGTCCGGGGAGAAAGGTCTCACCCTGGACTGCG
Source organism: Triticum dicoccoides (assembly GCF_002162155.2). Taxonomy (NCBI): domain Eukaryota; kingdom Viridiplantae; phylum Streptophyta; class Magnoliopsida; order Poales; family Poaceae; genus Triticum; species Triticum dicoccoides. The sequence continues at coordinate 206,641,067 of NC_041391.1, read as the reverse complement.
TGATGATGGTCGAAGAAGCCATCGAGCCTATCGGTGACGACACAGAGGAACTCTCAATGAAAGCACCAATGTCGGTGTCAAAACCGGTGGATCTCGGGTAGGGGGTCCCGAACTGTGCGTCTAGGCGGATGGTAACAGGAGACAAGGGACACGATGTTTTACCGAGGTTCGGGCCCTCTTGATGGAGGTAAAACCCTACGTCCTGCTTGATTAATATTGATGATGTGTGTTACAAGAGTAGATCTACCACGAGATCAAGGAGGCTAAACCCTAGAAGCTAGCCTATGGTATGATTGTTGTTCGTCCTATGGACTAAAGCCATCCGGTTTATATAGACACCAGAGAGGGCTAGGGTTACACAGAGTCGGTTACAATGGTAGGAGATCTACATATCCGTATCGCCAAGCTTGCCTTCCACGCCAAGGAAAGTCCCATCCGGACACGGGACGAAGTCTTCAATCTTGTATCTTCATAGTCTTGGAGTCCGGCCGATCATGATAGTTCAGCTATCCGGACACCCCCTAGTCCGGAACTCCCTCAGCGAGCCTTACCCGGGTGCGCCAGATGGCGGCGACGCAGGGCGTCGACGGGGCGAAGGTGTTCAAGGCCGGCTCTGCCCTCCTTGAGGGCCAAGGGTTCACCTTCTATCCGCTCTTCGTGAGCACCATTGTTGCCGGTCTTGTGCCTCCCTTCTCTGAGTTCTTCTTTTCTGCCCTCTGCCATTATAACCTTCAAGCTCTGGACCTCCACCCCAACTCTGTCCTCCTTCTGGCAATCTTCGCCTACTACTGCGAGGCTCACGTGGGGGTGAAGCCCTCAATGGCCTTGCTGCGCCACTACTTCTCCCTCCGGACCTCTCATGGTTCCGTCTCTGCGTGTGCGAGCTTCGCCGCGTACGGCAGCTCCATCGCCATTTCGAATCCCGGGCAAAGGATTGAGGGCTTCAGGAGCAAGTGGGTCTTGGTAGATGCTGGGCGTGCCCACCCCCGGCTGGTCTTGCCCACGGAGCACCCCTCGAGCTCTGACGACTGGTCTCGAGTGGAGCTGGTGGCCCCCGCGCAAGGCTGGTGTTGGAGAAGATGGACGCGGATCTGAGGCCGGCCAGCACGGCGGCAGCAAGGGCAGCGAAGCTGACTGGCGCCTCGCTGCTGAGGGAGTTCCTGGAGCATCAGTTGGCTCTGCTTCGTCAGTACTCGCTTCCGATGTGGAGGACCCACCCGAGCCCCGCGGTCTTGGCCGATGAGGATCTGGCTGTGGTCCTCCAGTCTTTGGTCCGGGGTGACGTGGCCAGGTTGGAAGGCGCTCCGACGCCCCTGTTCCTCTGTGAGGACTGGGAGCAGGTTGTGGGGTCCATGCCCACCTTCAACGGGGACGGGCCCGTGCCTGCGGAGGTTCCCGAGGATCCGGTGGACGTGTCCTCCGGCGACTCCAGCGAAGAGAGGGAGGAAGGGGAGAGGGAAAAGGGGGCTGACTCCGAGGCAGAGTCAAGGGCCCCACCTCTTCGGCGCAAGTCCCGCGCTCTCCGCCTCTCTCTAAGTGATGACGACGAGGGTGATGACGAGCAGGGCGGCGGGAGCCTGCCCTCGGTCCCGAAGAAGGCGATCCGCAGGCGCTCCTCCTGCACCCGCGCCCCTTGAGGCTGATCCTTGCAGCCGACTCTCGGGCTTCAAGTACGGCCGGAGGCTGCTCGAGCCCGCGGGCGACGACCTGTAAGTGCTTGACCCCTGTCTTGTTTCTTGTTTCGTCGCTGAGGCTTGACGTTCGTATCTCCCATGGCAAAGAACCCGAAGGGGCCTCCTGAGGTTCCGTCCGCGGCAGCGCCTCTGCTCGTGAAAGAAGATGATTGTGACGCACGGGCCTCTCTTGCCCGGGCGTCCTTGCGAGGCCTGGCTGAGCCGGCTGGGGCGAGCTCGTCCCCCACGGCCCACGCGACTCCTGAGGTGCCCCCGCCTGACGCCGCCACCACAGCCGCTGGGGCGCAGCAGGCTCCGCCTCAGGACACCATGGTCACGCTGCCGTCTTCTCCTCCTACTCCGCCGACTGCTGCTTCCCCAACTCCTCCTACTGTTCTGGACCGTGCTGCTGCCGAACTGGACCGTCTGCGGCGGGATCATCTGAGCGCCGACCCTCGTTTGGTGGTCGGGCGCTTGGAGCTAGCCTCTGGCTGGATTCGCTCTGATGCTTCGATCCGGGCGGCGCTGGTCCAGGCTTCGACGGCCAGCGACGAAGAGAAGCATGCCGTTCTTGGGGCGAAGGCTGCCCGCGACGCCGCCTTGGGGGAGGCGGCTAATGCCCGAGGTCGTTGCGAGGCGCTGGAGAGCGAGCTGAAGGGCCTGCAGGACCGGCTCGTTGAGGAGACCTGCCTTCGCCAAGAGAAGGTGGACGGCATGAAGGCTCGCGAGTCGGCCATCAAGGACCGGGACGCCAAACTCAAGAAGCTCCGTGACCGCCTAGGCGCGCTGGAGCAAGAGCTGGAGGTGAGGAAGGTTGAGTTGGACACCAAGGCACGGGTTCTTGCCGAGGATCGCATGGACTTTGCGGAGATGGAGGAGAAGGCCCGCACTTCACTGAAGACGCTTTATGAGAGCGCCCTGGAGAGCCCACTGGCCGGCGAGGAGGACGGGCCCGCCAAGCTGCTTCCTTTCCTGGTTTGTGCTCTTGAAGATGTCGCCCTTGGCCTCGGCCCTACGGCTAAGGCCGAGGCATGCGTCTTGTCTTCTGCGGCGCTGACGCGGGTCTTCACCCACATCTATCTTCGCGACCCCAACATCGACCTTGACTGCCTGCTGGAGCCAGCGAGCGGCGATCGTGCAGATGCCGCTGCTGAGGCCGTGAAGGGTCGAGCGGAGGCTTTGCTGGGGAAGTTCCGGGCCTTCAGCACCAGGCCGAAGCGGAGCGCTGCCAGCCTGGCAGCTCCACAAGGCGAACCCGCTCCACGCAACTCCACGGCCGGCAAGTGACTCTGTTGTGGCTCCCACCCTGCTTTTAGTTTCTGCAAATGTATCAGGCCTTGGGGAGGCGTTAAAACTTGCATTTGGTGCTGTGATAACAGTATGGACTGTAATATTTGCTTTTGAATTCCTTGAAATTTGCGCTATTTCCTTCCTACTTGCTTGTGTCCTACACCGGCAGAGCCCGGCCCCATGCATACCTCAGCCGCCGTTAGCCCCGACCGGAAACCAGGACGGGGCCAAGGAGTGAGGGGCTACGTGACAAGTTAGGCTCCTGAGTCGCGATGCTCAGCAGTCCCCCTTGGCGCTCGAACAACAAGTAGGGAGGTGAGATGTGGGGGTGGATCTACCGTTCTACGTCTGCAGAGCCCGGCCCCGCGCATACCTCAACCGCCATTAGCCTTTCGGAACTAAGGAGTGAGGGGCTACGTGGCCAGTTAGGCTCCTGAGTCGCGATGCTCAAGAGTCCCCCTTGACGCTCAAACGGCCTTCATACCTTGGCTCCGCTCGGGGAGGGACGTGCGACGAACCAGGCCCGGGGGGCCTGGCTGGGTGGCGTGCGTCTGGGTGTGACCCAAGCGTAGCCCCTGTGCCCAGCCCCCTCGCGCGGCACTCCCGAGGGGAGGCGTTGCGATGAGGCTAGACACTGAGCTCTGGGCTCCCTGAGGTTGATGCGGCCCGGGGGCCACCCTCAGTTGTTTATCACCAGCGTGGAGCATAGCGCTTCCGTATGTGTACGGGCATAGCCGCTCCTCGGCAGTGTCGTCAGCCAGCGCGGAGCATGGTGCTTCCACTAGTGCGTGGGAGGGGGCTCCCGTCCGGGAGGAGCCCCCGGGGCGTGTACAGCCCCGCCCTGACACGTCGCTGGCACGGTAGGGCTCGACGAGGTGTATCTTGGCACCCGTGAGCCAGCGCGGGACTCACGGGGCCCTACCTCAAGGAGGGTTGCGCCTGGCTCTGGGCCTTATCTTGAAGTGTGTTCCTGCAAATTTGGCTAGATGCCGGTGCTCTACGTCCTCGGGTCCCGGCTCTCGGGCTGGTCTCAGCCGTCGCTGGTATGCCAGGGCGCGATGTCATGGGCAACACCAGAGGGTGAGGGCCGGAGAGCCAGTAGGATCCCTGAGTCACGATGCTCAGGCACCCCCCCTTTAATGCGCAAGCTGGGTTAGATGTCGAAACTCTACGTCCTCGGGTCTCGGCTCTCGGGCTGGTCTCAGCCGTCGCTGGTATGCCGGGGC
>NC_041391.1:206628684-206636554 GCF_002162155.2 Triticum dicoccoides | reverse complement strand
GAGAGCCGGTAGGAGCCCTGAGTCGCGATGCTCAGGCACCCCCCTTTAATGCACAAGCTGGGTTAGATGTCGAAACTCTACGTCCTCGGGTCCCGGCTCTCGGGATGGTCTCAGCCGTCGCTGGTATGCCGGGGCACGATGCCGTGGGCAAGACCAGAGGGTGAGGGCCGGAGAGCCGGTAGGAGCCCTGAGTCGCGATGCTCAGGCACCCCCCTTTAACGCGCAAGCTTGCAACATCCAAGAAGAAAAGGTACCACTAATAGGCACCAAATAACAAGCACGATGGGTCAAAAACATGGCCCTAAGATAAATGCAAGAGGGGTACATGCCACTGGGTCTGACCCGAGCGGCTTGGGGATAATGCAGCCCGAGGGGTGCCCCCAGCTGAGTAAGCTAAGAACATGAAATAAAAGAGATACACGCCACAGGGACGGACCCACGTGGCCTGGGAATAATGCAGCCCTGAGGGCGCTCCCAGCTGGAAATGAAACTTGAAAGATGTCACCTGATGATGCTGAAGACGAAGGGGTGTTGATGCAGCAGACTCGGTGGGCTGCGGGAGCAGATCCTCATGAGCCCCCAGGCCCTGGGGCCTCGGGAGGCTCCGGAGGCGCTGGTGGCTCCTCGCGGACCGTCTCCATCTCTACCAGGGCTGCGGAACGCCTGTCCTCTTGAGCCTCCAGGATGGCCCTCATGACGCGCTGGTACCCGGCAGCCGCGTTCGGTGAGCCATAAGGCATGCAAACGTAGCTGTGGGGCGGACCTTCGCAGCGTCCCACTTGCGAAGGCCAGAGGCGCTCCTAAGACGCGGCTTGGTTGAGCCCTGGTATGTTGATGCAGACGCGCAGCCCACCATCCTCGCCTGGATGGGGGGGGCCACAGCGGGTAGGCGGCGGCTGCCTCTTATGACCCTTGACTCCTGTAGCTCCTGAATGTCCTTGCTGACGAACTCCTAAGGGTTTGGCCCTCCTTGCCTTGCTCCTTCTTGATGGAAACGTGCTTCGAAACACGCCTCCACGTGGTGCCCAAGTGCCTCCCTCGTGACCTCGGCGAGGTCGACGGCCCTCCAGGGGAGAGCCCCCGAGCCCTGCCTGAGGAGGGCGCTGGGTGCGCTTCCCTATGCGATGGAAGGAGGTTCCCCCTGAGCAGGCGCAGGCCCTGAGGGACCTGCCTCCTGAGGGGCCAGGCCGGTCGATGTCTTCTTCTTCTTCGGGGCGGCCTCGGGAAGCCTCCTGCTTCCATGATCCGGGTCTTCCAATGATGCGGCCTGAAAGGCTCGCTCCAGGGAGCACACTGCGTCTCTCTCTTCGTAGGGCACCGTGATGACTCCGCCACTTCCTGGCATCTTGAGGACGTTGTAGCCGTGGTGGGTTACGGCCATGAACTTGGCCAGCGCTGGGTACCCGAGGATGGCGTTGTATGACAGACGAATGTGGGCGACGCCAAAGTCGATGAGCTCGGTGCGGTAGTTGTCGCGTGCCCCAAAGGTGACGGGGAGGCGGACCTGCCCAATCAAGACCGTGGAGCCGTCGGTGACTCCGGAGAAAGGCTTGGTTGGCTGAAGCTGATTGTAGGGCACTTGGAGATTGTTGAATGTTTCCACGGACAGGACATTGAGCCCTGCCCCGCCATCGATGAGGGTCCTGGTAACTAGCACGTTGCTGATGATTGGGGAACAAAGCATCGGGAGGACTCCGGCTGTGGCCGCGCACTTGAGTTGATCCGCTGAGCTGAATGTGATGGCACAGGCCGACCACCTGAGAGGGCGCGTGGTCTCGACCTTGGGGAGGACCGCATTCACTTCACGGGCGAACTGCTTGAAGATGCGCTGAGAGGCTGGGGCTTGAGCTCCGCCCAGGATGCAGGCGATCGCACGTGGTTCGTGGAAGCCCCCAGCCCCTTCGTCCTGATGACGGTCCTCATTTCTCCTTAGCTGCGGTGGTAGCGGAGGGAGGCCTGAGTTACCCTGCGGGCGATCCTCGTAGGCTGATCCCTCCAGCCTCCCTGGCGAGGCGGGTCCTGCCAGTGATCCTCGCGAGGTTGGTCGCGCCACCCTTGACGTGGGCCGCGGTCTTCCCAGCGTCCTACGTTCCTTCCTCCTCCTCGGCCATAGCCCCGGTCGCTGCGGTCGGGACGCCGGCTAGTCCGTCCTTCACGCACGGCCCTGGGCTCTTGGCATTCACTGGTGTTATGGGTGTGGAGGTCGTGGTACACGCAGTACCGACTGCCCTTGGAGGATTCGAGCTGATCTCTGCCCTGCTTGGTGTCTGGTTCTGTCGCGAGCACGGCAGCCCCCTTGTGCTTCACGTCCTTGGCCTTGGGTTTCTTCTTTCTGGGTCTGTGGCAGGCAACTCGAGGAGGGAGAGATGCCCTTCCTCGGCCCTGGCGCACTTGGTCGCCAGGTTGAACAGCTCCAAGGAAGTGCACAGATCTTCATGCATTGTGAGCTCCTCCTTCATTTTGACGTCACGCACGCCGTTAGAGAAGGCTGAGATGATCGCCTCCTCGGTCACCTTGGGAATCTTGAGGCGCGCGTTGTTGAAGCACTGGATGTACTTCTGTAGGGTTTCCCCTGGTTGCTGCTTGATGCGGCGCATGTCGCTCACGGCGGGTGGCCGGTCGCGAGTACCCTGGAAGTTGGCGATGAAGCGGGCGCACATCTCGTCCCAAGAGGAGATCGTGCCTGGGGCCAAGTTCAGGAGCCAGGTGCGGGCCCCGTCCTTGAGAGCCATGGGAAACCAGTTCGCCATGACCTTCTCGTCTCCGTTGGCGGCCTCGATGCCCAGCTCGTAGAGCTGGAGGAACTCTGCAGGGTCAGCCGTGCCATCGTAGCGAGGAGGTAGGTCTGGCTTGAACTTGCCGGGCCACGCGACGGTGCGAAGCTCGGTGGTGAAGGCGCAGCAGCCCGCTGTGGCCACGGGAGGCCTTGGAGGACGAAGCGCTTGGTCCTGCGGGTCCCCGTGCAACGCAGCTGGGTGCAGCGCGGGGTCTTGACGTGCTGGAGCAGGAGCGTGGTCAGGACGAGCCGGAGCAGGGAGCACTCGGGCAGCTTCTCGAGGGTGAGGGACTTCTTGGCAGCTCTGCTCCTGCCGCGCTGGTGCCTGACGGGGCGGGTTCCGCCCAGGCGCCGCGCGCCTTGGAGCCAGGGCGCCTTCTTGAGGGGGAGGCGGCTGAGGCGCCCCAGGAGCTTCATTGCCCGTGCATGGCGGGGCGCGGTGCAGCGAGAAAGATGGCGCAGGGGAGCCCCCAGCGGTGCGGACGAGTTCAGTGACTTAGTCGAGCCATTCTTCGTAGACGTCGTTGATTGGGCGGTAGCGCAGGAGCTCGTTTGCCGCGATGAGCGCAGCTCGAGCCTCAATGGCCGCGCGGGGCGCGCGGGACGAAGAACCAGCAGGGGTGAGCGAGGGTGTAGCGGTGCGGCCGTCTCGCCCCATGGACGGGTGCTGGGATGATGCTTGCTGCTTGTTCCCCGCCGGGCCGGTGGCGGCGTTGACGGCGGGCGCCGGGGAACGACGAGGGCGCCCGCCGACGGGAGCCGTCTGGGCGACGCGGGAAGCGAGGGCGGCTCGGCGCTCGGTGCGAACCCGGCGTGCGTCAGACATGGTTGCGACGGTCGGAGAAGAACAGGGCGACGGAAGACGAATTCCGGAGGACCCCTACCTGGCGTGCCAAATGTCAGATTTATGGTTCAGGTAGACCCTTGAGGTTCGAACACTAGGGTGCGCGCGGGGGTTTCTCCTTCTACCTACCTGTTCCTCACCGAATCGCTAGGATCTAAACTACCAGAAGAACAACGCAAGAGACACAGGGTTTATACTGGTTCAGGCCAACATTGTGGTGTAATACCCTACTCCAGTGTGTGGCGTGGTGGATTGCCTCTTGGGCTGATGATGAACAATACAAGGAAGAACATCCTCGCTAGGGTCTGTTCTTGTGGTGGTGTTGTCCCTTTTGAGGGGTTGATTCTCGATGCCTATCCTATCTCCAGATTCCTATCCAGATTCCTCTACCCTGTGGGCGGCTAGTCCTATTTATAGACAAAGGCCCTGGGCCTCTTCCCAAATATTGAGTGGGAAGGGCGCCAACAATTGGCCATTTTGAAGGGGAACATCTGGTACACTTATCCTGACTAAAGTTGGTCCTCGCCTGTCAAAGGCTCTGGTGGTGACGCCGGCTTGGGCTCCACGGTGACCTCCATCCTGCCGTTGGACTGTTCTTGGTCTTGTTGCACCGAAACGGATGCCTTTGCTTGATGCTCTCGCCCGTGCTTGCTCCCCTTGCACCAAAGAGGAAAGAAGGACACTGCACGGGCACCTCGCGAGGTACCCCGCCTTGAACTCTCCGCCTCCTCGCGAGCCAGCTTGATGAGGCCGTGCCTGAGGAAGCTCCTTGTCGTCCGCCCCGCGAGGCTTGGCCCCTGGTGAGGGTCTTGAGCTTGTGTTGATGAAGATGGGCCGTGCTGGGCCCCCCTTTGAGCCACGCCGCAGGCCGCAGGCAGGCAAGTCTGGGGACCCCCGTTCCCAAAACGCCGACAGCCGCCCACATTCGCCTACCGTACAACGCCATCCTCGGCTACCCAGATCTGACCAAGTTCATAGCCGTCACTCATCACGGCTACAACATCCTCAAGATGTCAGGAAGCGGTGGAGTCATCACGGTGCCTTGTGAAGAAAGAGACGCAGTCTGCTCCCTGGAACGAGCTTTTCAGGCTGCATCACCTGAAGACCCAGATCGCGGGAGCGGGAGGCTCCCTGAGACCACCCCAAGAAGAAGAAGACATCGCCAGGCCCGACCCCTCAGGAGGCAGGCCCTTCAGGGTCTACGCCTGCTCAAGGGGCACCTCCTTCTGTCGCATAGGAAGGCGCGCCTGGCGCCCTCCTCAAGCAGGGCTCGGAGGCTCCCTCCTGGAGGGCCACCGACCCTGCTAAGGTCACAAGGTTGGCGCTTGGGCACCACTTGAAGGCGTGTTTCAAAACGCGTTTCCCTCAGGAAGGAGCAAGGCAAGGAGGGCCAAACCCTCAGGAGTTCGTCAGTCAGATCGCGCGGGAGTTGCAGGAGTCAAGAGTCATGAGTGGTAGTCGCCGCTTACCCGCCGCAGCTCCCCATCCAGGCGAGGATGGCGGGCTGCGAGTCTGCATCGACATCCCAGGGCTCAACCGAGCCGCCTCTCAGGAGCGCTTCTGGCCCTCATGCGTGGGGCGCTGCGAAGGCCCACCTCACAGCTACGTTCGCATGCCCTACGGCTTGCCGAACGCGGCTGCTGTGCGCTAGCGCCTCATGGAAGCATCCTGGAGGCTCATGAGGCCAGGCGTTCCGCAGTACTGGCAGAGATGGAGATGGTTCGTGAGGAGCCACCAGCGCCTCCAGAACCTCCCGAGGCTCCTGGGCCTGGGGGCTCGTGAAGACCGGCTTCTGCAGCCCACGACGTCCGCTACTTCAACACCACTTCGTCGTCAACACTATCAGGTGACATCTTTCAAGTTTTGTTTCCAGCTGGGAGCGCCCCCAGGGCTGCATTATTCCCAGGACGCGTGGGTCCGTCCCTACGGCATGTATCCCCTTTTTACTTTATGTTCCTAGCTTACTTTGTTGGGGGCGCCCCTCGGGCTGCATCGTCCCCAAGCCGCTCAGGCCAGACCTGACGACATGTACCCCTCGTGTCTTTATTTTCGGGCCATGCATTCGACCCATCATGCTTGTTATTTGATGCCTGTCCGCGGCACCTCTTCTTCCTTCATGTCGGCCGCTTGCGCGTTAAAGGGGGTGTACCTGAGCATCGCGACTCAGGGCTCCTACTGGCTCTCTAGCCCTCACCCTCTGGCTTTGTCCACGGCATCGCGACCTAGCAAACCAGCGACGGCTGAGACTCGCTCGAGGGCCGGGACCCGAGGACATAGAGCGGCGACATCTAACCAAGCTTGCGCGTTAAAGGGGGGGTACCTGAGCATCGCGACTCAGGGCTCCTACTGGCTCTCCAGCCCTCACCCTCTGGCTTTGTCCACGGCATCGCGACCTGGCAAACTAGCGACGGTTGAGACCCGCTCGAGGGCCGAGACCCGAGGACGTAGATCGTCAATTTGCAGGAACACATCACAAGTTAAGGCCCAGTGCCAGGCGCAACCCGCCTTGGGGTAGGGCCCCGTGAGTTCCGTGCTGGCTCACGGGTGCCCCGGTACACCTCGTCAGGCCTTTAGTGCCTCGTCGTCTCTCCAAAGCAACTAACGGCTGACCGCCGCCTGTTATAGCGGACTTTTGCTCTTTTTGTGGTGGGCCTGCAGGATCCCTCCAAGGAGCAGCGCCAGGCGAGGCCCTCACGGTGTCCTCTTCACTCTCGTCCATGTGAACCTCTTGCACGTTAAAGGGGGGGGGGTACCTGAGCATCGCGACTCAGGGCTCCTACTGGCTCTCCAGCCCTCACCCTCTGGCCTTGTCCACGGCATCGCGACCTGGCAAACCAGCGATGGCTGAGACTCGCTCGAGGGCCGTGACCCGAGGACATAGAGCAGAAAGGGGAGCAGAGGCGAGAGGGAAGAGGCACGCGGGGACCTCTCCAGGCAACCCCTCGCCGGCCAATGCACGGACCTAGCGCCGCACCAGGAAGCGTTTCCTGACTCTCGAGATAAGTCACCCTCCGGAAACACTAGCTATCGCAGCACCGTCACCGCATCCAATGCAATCCCGTGTTAGCAACGTTGCATTCCTTTCTCACCGAACGATAGCTGCTTGAGCGCTAAAGGGGACCTCCTGAGCATTGCGACTCAGGGGATCTTACTGGACCCCGGGCCGCTAACCTCCTCGCCTTGACCACGGCATCGCGACCTGGCATACCAGCGACGGCTGAAGCCGCCTTGGGACCGGGACCTGTCGGCGCAGAGCACCAAGCCCTCACAAGGTTCGAAAGGAAGAAACTAAGCTAAGACGGAATAAGCATCTCGCACTACTTCACGATAAGGATCATATTGACAAAAGGGGCTACAGACACCTTACAAGCCCCCACGGGGTGTGTTCTTGGCTCCTCGCAGGGACAAAAGACGCGTATCCTAAGGGGTCCTAACTACAGGAACCATCGCGGCAGACGCCATCATCAACAGTGGGCCGTCAAGCACCGGCGCCAACCTCATCCAGATCAGAGACGGTGGCAGCCTAACGGGCTTGGCCTGCTCCGAGAGCGGCGCAGGCTTGGGGGCTTGTAGCTGCCGTCGCTCGTCTCCGGAGTCACAAAGAGCTCGGTGGAGTCGCTGGATCCTCCGGCGCTCCCGCCGCTTGAGGAGCTGCTGGAAGAACATGCGACGGCAAGCCTGGTCCCCGCCGCTCCAGAGCTTCTGCCGCTGCCTCTGGGACAGTACTCCAGCCGACGCCCATCTTCGTCGAAGACCTTGAAGAGCATCATGGAAGCTCCATCGGACTCCAGGTGGATCACGAGGGCACCCCTCGTCCTGCAAACCAGGGCGATCTTGCCCCAGCCCCGGGTCATGAAGACCTTACCTGGAGCGACGACCTCGACATCCACATCGGTCGCAGGAGTCTGGCAATCGGCGTGCTGCAGCCAGAGCCTGAAAGGCCCCCTCGGCGGAATCTCGAAGGCGAAGGAAGGAGGAAGGCAAATCCAAGATCGAGGAGGCATGGCGGCGTGGAGCACAAAATTTTGGGAGGAGCCTTCGGCGTGAACTCCAGGAGGGACAACGCGCACCGCCGTGATCCGCCGGCGCCGACGGCGGCGTCGTCCATGGCGCTCGTCGTCAACCCCTGCAGAGCCCTCAAGATGGGCGTACAAGGGCAGAGGGAACCCTGGCGGTGGCCGCTCGCACCAAGGCCTCGACACCTCCTGCCGCGCGCCCTCATCTTGGCGGCAGAGGACCATCCGCTTCTT
>NC_041391.1:206615732-206628534 GCF_002162155.2 Triticum dicoccoides | reverse complement strand
TCTCTTCTGCGGAGAACCGGCGGATGGGTGCCATCAGCGTGAGACAGAGCAATGGCGAAGATGAAGAAGAGAAGGAGTAGCAGAGGAAGATGAACTGGAATGGCTTGCGCCGTTCCGTACTTATAGCCAGGGGAGGCCAACCGCCGGCCTCCACGACCACAGGTAATCATCACCCATTTTTGCATGCAGGGACTTGTCAGTTCGCGCAAGTGCCGAGGCGTCATGGGGGAGCGGGGCCGCCCATGTCCAATCAACCGCCACGCGGCGCCCGAGGCCACAGGCTGTTAGGGCCCGCGACGCTTCGCACTTGCCCCTTCACTTCTCTGCTCAGCCAAGTCCGGGCGCGCCTTGGGCCCAGCGTTGCCTGCCTGTGGCCTGCGACGTGGCTCAAGGGGCGGCCCAGCGTGGCCCATCTTCATCAGCACAAGCTCAAGACCCTCGCGAGGGGCCAAGCCTCGCGGGGTGGATGACAAGGAGCCTCCTCAGGCATGGCCTTGTCAGGCTGGCTCGCAAGGAGGCGGAGAGATCAAGGTGGGGTACCTCACGAGGTGCCCATGACGCAAGCCATGACGACCAAGGGTGCCAGGCGGGCGCCAACCCATGCAGTGTCCTCCTTTCCTCTTTGGTGCAAAGGGATCAAGCGCAGGAGAGAGCATCAAGCAAAGGCATCCATTTCGGTGCAACAAGACCAAGACCGTCGCAACGGCAGGAAGGAAGTCATTGTGGAGCCCAAGCTGGCATCACCACCAGAGCCTTTGACAGGCGAGGACCAACTTTAGTCAGGATAAGTGTACTAGATGTTCCCCTTCAAAATGGCCAATTGTTGGCGCCCTTCTCGCTCAATATTTAGGAAGAGGCCCAGGGCCTTTGCCTATAAATAGGACTAGCCACCCACAAGGTATAGGGGAGATCCGATCCTCATCTGGAAGCCAGTAGAAAGAGCGACTAAACTCCCCCTAGCAGTTCATCGCACCAGCCAAGAATAGACCCTCGCGAGGCTGTTCTTCCTTGTATGGTTCATCATCAGCCCAAGAGGTAATCCACCACACCACAAACTAGAGTAGGGTATTACACCACAATGGTGGCCCGAACTAGTATAAACTCTGTGTTGTGCTGTTCCTTTGATTGCTTAGATCATAGCGAGGCGGTGAGGTGCAGGTAGGTAGTGGGCGAAATCTCCGCGCACACCCCAGTGTTCGAATCTAGAGGGTCTGCCGGAACTCGAAATCCGACAGAGCTTTTCCTCAAATATTCATCTTGGAATGATGTTAGCTCAATGAGCTATATGTTGTTAGGAATTACCAAAACCACCTAGGGATAGTTGCACTTTCAATCTCCCCCTTTTTGGTAATTGATGACAACATATAGATCAAAGCTTCGACAAATGATAATAAGAGTGAAAAACATTGTCGCTTTGAGAAGTATGTGATAAGCAAGAGCTCCCCCTAAATTTGTGCATAGTTTAAGATTTGCTTTGGACTGCAAATGCACAAAGAGTTAGGCTTATGGGTTACTCTTCCATGTCACATACATCTTGGTGGAGAGCTCAAAATGATAATTATTGAATACATGCACATATCCCCAAGCAAAGTGAATGATAATATAGAGATAAAAGAAGGATAATGTCATCCAACAAGCATTAAGGTAGCATATGATCAAACACATGATCATCTAGGTATCACACAGACATAAAGTATCTCAAACAAGCAAATAAAGTGTAACCACCAAAGCAAGAGAGAATAAAAAGCAACACTCTCTTTCGAAGCCTATGATCTATACATTTTTCTCCCCCTTTGGCAACAAGTTACCAGAAAGTTCCTAGAAAATGCATAGTACTATGTCGTCTCTCAGGCTTGGTCTTGATGTGGTGGTGTAGATTTGACTGCAAGGACGAAGGCATCAGTTGATGAAGTTGGAGCTGGTGGAGTAGATTGTAACGCCCCGAGACCGACGCTCCAGAAGACTTCCAGCTATTCCGAGTTTCGCCGCGCGATGTATTTGTTTGTTGCATTCTTCTTAGCTTCATTTGCATTGCAGCTTGTCATCATGCCATCATATCATTAATTTTTGCAACTCATCTAAATAAATTGTATGGATCCTCGGTCCATTTAAATCGAGGGATATTCACAAGGGTGACTTCTCTTTATAACATATCGTCCCAATATTAGGGAGCTATAATAAAATTATTCCATTTATTTGGAATTAACCATAACCCACTTGCAAATATCCCATGCCGTTGTTATCTCAATTCTTGGTCTCCAACCTTGCCCATAATTTCTTTCATCATTTTCCGGAGCCCCACCGAAATCCTCAACATTTTGGGACACTTCAAAAACCAAGTCCTAGTTCAAACCCATTTGAATTAAATTCAAATGACTTTGAATTTAAATCTTGCAATCATGGCCTTTCTATTTTTCGTGGAACGAGTATATTTTTGCGAGTCCGGGAAAATTAATCCCATGCTCAAATTATTTCTCCAACCCTTTCTTTATCTCCTTTTATATCTTTGCTATTTACCGCTTTTGGTAAATAAAAGAGAAGTGGGGGATTAGAGAGAGAGAGGAGCCAGCCCAGTCGGCCTCTTGGGCCTGACCAACCAGACCGGCCCGTTCCAAGGCCCAGCTGCCCCGCTGTAACCCTAGTGAGCCTTCTCTCGATCCTCATCTCCCCTCGTTCCCCTCCACCGCCGCACTCTCACCTGCGCCCGATCCCATCTCCCTCGCTCTCTCCCTCGATGTCGCAACCAGCCAGGGAGAGGAGCTCCCGCGCCTCACGCCCGATCCCCTCTGTTCCTCCTTGCTACGCCGCCATCTCTCCCTCCTGCTGCCCTCGTCCCGTCCCCGCGGCCCCCTCCTCGTTGCCTCTGTGCCACCAGCCAGCCCCGCAGGCCCGCGCTGTCGCCTCCTCTGCATCGAGCCAGGGAGTGGTGCTCCCTGCGCCCAGTCCCCTCGACCCTTGCCGCCTCCTCCGCTGGTGGCGACCACCAGGAGCTCCACGAGGAGCCCGGAGTCCCCTGCCTCCTCTTCACGAGCGCCCATGCACGCTGGTCTCCTCTGCTGCCGTGGTGCTCCTTCCCTGCAACTGAAGCCTCGCGCCAAGCTCCCCTGCATCGCGCGAGTCGCCGAGCCCCTGCCTCCTTGATCGCGCCAAGTCCCGCGGACGTCGCCCCTGCATCGCGCCCCTTTTGCTGTTGACGCCAAGCCCTATGACCACCGAGCGTGGAATTCGCCAAGTACCGTCTCCGGGATTCACCAAGTACCGTGACTGCAGCCGGTGTGCATTTTTTTGTCAAGTCCGACTACACGGGTACGACTACATCCGAGGTGGGTTTCGTCAAGTACCCCTTCGGATGCGCCAAGTTCGACTACATGGTCCACCAAGTTCCTCTACCGACGACCTGAACATCTACGTAACATGTACCACTACCATCGACCCCGGAGACATCGGATGCGTCAAGTCCCTCTTCGAGACGTGTACCACTACTTCCACTACCGTCGCCCCGAAGATGCTGGATTCGTCAAGTGCCTCTTCGAAACGAACATGAACGACTACTTCCCTCGACGACTTTGAACTGCCCCAAAACGCACGCTTCAAACGTATAACCCCGAGATGACCGACCGTGATCGAATGCATGTGTTGTATGAGATGTACCATATGTTTGCACCGTGTCCGAATTGTCACTCTTTTCCATGCCACTATCCCGTGGGAACCCAGTAGTCGGGAGCACCCCACCATCTCTAGCATGTTGCGCACATCCGCACGCCTCCTTTTGCACCGGTATCTCCGTGAGCTACCGGAACCGATATGTTGCTGTGGCATCATTTTCGGATATGTTGCCGTGGCACCATTTCTGTTTCGCCGCCGTGGCACCCTTTTCATTCCGCCATGGCGACTAATGCTTCATAACATGCTCATGTCAATGTTTTCATTAAAATTGCATAAAACTTGTGCATGTCATCCGCATCATGATAAACCATTTAAATACTTAAAATTGTTGTTTTTGTTAAATTGCTAAATGACATGAGGTTTTTCCGGAATTGTTGTTTGTTGTTTCTGGCCTCATTTAAACTTGCCTAGATAGGTAGTTTAATTATGTTTCACCTCTTGCCATGGTTAACAACATTTAATATTGTTGTGTTCCTAAATAAGAGAGAACTAAATATTTGAATGTGGTGTTTCGTCAATATGCAACTCGTTGCATATTGAGCTCCACTTAACTTGTAGTATTGTTTGTTGCACTTTGCCATTCCATGCCTCATTAAACCTTACATGCATCATACTTTTTTGTGCATCATGCCATGTTTATGTGATGGTTGTTTACTATATCGTTTGCTTCTTTCTAGTTGCGCTTCTCCTTGACAGTTCCGGTTACGTTGCGACTGTGAGGATCCGTTTGTCTACATCCGTTTGTCTTCTTCATGGCCTCGTTCTTCTTCCTTGTGGGATTTCAGGCAAGATGACCATTACCCTCGACATCACTTCTATCTTTGCTTACTAGTTGCTTCGTTCTATCGCTATGCTGCGCTACCTATCACTTGATTACCATGCCTCCCATATTGCCATGTCAGCCTCTAACCTTTTCACCCTTCCTAGCAAACCGTTGCGTGGCTATGTTACCGCTTTGCTCAGCCCTCTTATAGCGTTGCTAGTTGCAGGTGAAGTTGAAGATTGCTCCATGACGGACAAGATTATGTTGGGTTATCACAATATCTCTTATTTAATTAATGCATCTATATACTTGGTAAAGGGTGGAAGACTTGGCCTTATGCCTGGTGTTTTGTTCCACTCTTGCCGCCCTAGTTTCCGTCATACCGGTGTTATGTTCCCGGATTTTGCGTTCCTTACGCGGTTGGGTGATTTATGGGAATCCCTTGACAGTTCGCTTTGAATAAAACTCCTCCAGCAAGGCCCAACCTTGGTTTTAACATTTGCCACCTAAGCCTTTTTCCCTTGGGTTCTGCAGACTCAAGGCTCATCTTTATTTTAACGCCCCCCCCGGGCCAGTGCTCCTTCGAGTGTTGGTCCGAACCGAGCAACCTGCGGGGCCACCACGGGGCAACTCGAGGGCTGGTTTTACTCATAGCTTGACTTATCTGGTGTGCCCTGAGAACGAGGTACGTGCGACTCCTATCGTGATTTGTCGGCACATCGGGCGGCTTTGCTGGTCTTGTTTTATCATTGTCGAAATGTCTTGCGAACCGGGATTCCGAGTCTGATCGGGTCTTCCTGGGAGAAGGTATATCCTTCATTGACCGTGAGAGCTTGTGATGGGCTAAGTTGGGACACCTCTGCAGGGTATAATCTTTCGAAATCCGTGCCTGCGGTTATAGGCATATGGGAATTTGTTAATGTCCGGTTGTAGATAACTTGACACCAGATACGAATTAAAATGCATCAACCGCGTGTGTAGCCGTGATGGTCTCTTTTCGGCGGAGTCCGAGAAGTGAACACGGTTTTAGGTTATGTTTGACGTAAGTAGGAGTTCAGGATCACTTCTTAATCATTGCTAGCTCACGACCGTTCCATTTGCTCTCTTCTCGCTCTTATTTGCGTATGTTAGCCACCATATATGCTTAGTCGCTGCTGCAACCTCACCACTTTACCACTTCCTACCCATAAGCTTAAATAATCTTGATCTCGCGGGTTTTGAGATTGCCGAGTCCTCGTGACTCACCAGATACTATCACAACAGTTGCAGGTCCCGATGATACCAGTGCAGGTGATGCAACCGAGCTCAGTTGGGAGGTCAACGAAGATCTTGGTTGTTGCTATGTTTCGTTTCATGTTGATCAGTAGTGGAGCCGAGTTGGGACGATCGGGGATCTAGCAGTTGGGTTATCTTCTTTTCTTTTGGCTTCGTCCGTAGTCGGACTATATGTGTGTACTCTGAATGATGTATAATTTATTATATGTTCATTGTGTGAAGTGGCGATTGTAAGCCAACTCTTTATCCCATTCTTGTTCAATGTATGGGATTGTGTGAAGATGACCCTTCTTGCGACAAAACCACCATGTGGTTATGCCTCTAAGTCGTGCTTCGACACGTGGGAGATATAGCCGCATCGTGGGTGTTACAAGTTGGTAATCAGAGCCATCCCCGACTTAGGATCCCCCTGCTTGATTGTTTGCTGGTGTTGTTGAGTCTAGAACAAAAATATTTTGAGTCCTAGGATTATATATATCGGAGAGTAGGATTCTTTTTACTCCTCAGTCCCTTCGTCGCTCTGGTGAGGTCTCCTGACGAAGATGTTTTGACTTTCCTCCCCTTAAATTTCACTAATTTTTTTTAGGATCACGCGGGTATCTTGGAATCGTTCCGATGGTTTTGTGACGAGAACATTGTTCTTGGTGCCTCCTGTCCATTATGTGGCATTGACCCGAGGAGTTGAGCTCCGAGGTGTTGTCGTCACAATTTTATCGTTGCAGTTCTGGAATACCTGAGTTTTGCCAACATCGAAAATCTCTTTTATGCAGTTGTTGGTGAGATAACCTCGACGCCACCCAGTACTGGGGCGGGAGTTCGGGAGTATTGCCATAGCTCGTATAACGGATGCTTTTCGAAGGTTGAGGTACACGATTTCCGAAGGTTTCTTGGTTATGTGTTGATGGATGGATACAGCTTGGATGTAGGGATTGTTAGTTTTGGGTGAGATATATATTGCTTCCCCTGTATCCCCAACACCAGATTGCATAACCAGAAAGTTTCGGGAGTTCTATAGGTGGGAATTCAAGTAGCTCCTAGAATATCTTTTCGACAGATGCATGATATGAGATTGGGGTTCGACGTCTAGTGGTCCGCCTTTCCACGGTCGTTTTTACAGTGGTATCGTTGTGTCTTAAAGAACCCTTGGCTATGCTGGTTTGGGGACACTTCGTATGTCATGCGCACTGCCTTGTACATGATGGTGCTGTACAATCGAGCCCGTGTGGGCCCCACCACGAAAACTTTGGACGAAATCTCTATCATATGTTTGTTCCAGCTTATTCTGCAAGCCAAATCCTTTGTTTTGTTTTATTTGTGGTATTCGAGTTGCTTCGAAGTCAAATGTTGAATCCATACCTTTCCTAAATGGTGTTCTCATATTGCTATGTGAATACTAATCCTTCTTGATCATCGAGGTCGTCATGTTAATTCTTTTCCAACCGGTGTGCTTCTCTTCAAGTGGATCCGATCATCTCAACATCCGCAAGATCAATTCTAAGTTTTCTCAACGGTGTTTGTTTCGCTCATCCCAAGTTGTCTTTTTTTTCCCGCCCTCCCACCCTTAACTTCAAGGACTCAGATTTCTTAATCAAGTATCCATTTATTCATGTGAAGTCACTCCATCCCTTTTCAATTAATGTTTTGATCCGGTGATCCCTCGTGAAGATACTAACGGAGCTTCAAGTTTATTATTCTTCATCTCTTTTCTTCTCCGGTGGATTTACCTCAAGCTTTTGGTGTTGATCATATCATTATCCTCATTCAAATGCTATCCCATGCCGGTGCCTCTCATAATTGTTCACCTCTCTCTATTCTTATTCGGAGTGCTCAAGATATCTCGGAAGATTCGTGTTTCCATTCTCAATCAGTTCAAGCTATTTGGAGATTATTATCTCATTCAAGTCATTTAATTCAACCGGCGCAATCCCCCCTTTCAATCAATCGTTCAACGGTGTTTTTCCTTTTGAGTGGGCCCTAACCCACAGGTCTTTTCCCAGGATCTTACCTGACTCTCCTAATTTTTCCTGGAGCCATTCCCAAATTCTTTTCGAAGTTTGACGTAAGAATGAATTTCATCAGTCAGATGTTTTCCAAGATCGATTTCAAATTATTTTTCATTGTTGGCTCAACCTCTTTGTTTTTTTCATTCTCCCGGAGTATCTCAACAATTCATGGTGGTTCTCATCATCATTCTCAACATTTGAAGACCGAAGAAGGATTTCTCCTAAATCTTGGTCCGCTCTCTTGAAGATTCATGGTTCTAGCTTCATGCCATCCTCATATTTGCTTCGATCCTGAGAAATTCTTTTCACCCATCCAGAGCAATTCAGGAGTCTCTTCAGTTTGATTCTCCGGAGCCCATCTTCTCAGAATTATTCATTCCAACTTTCAGTTCTCGTTCTCCAAATCTTACCGGTGCATCGTTCAAGTTTACTCTAGTCAGCTCACGATCTCTTTGTTCTCTTATATCTAAATTCTATCAAGTATTTTCATTCATTTTCCAATTCTTCCCGGTGATTTGTGCCTTTGCTACTTTCATTTTCAATTCTTACGGTGGTTCGTTCAAGATTTCACTTCCTTCGTTATCATATCAATTCATTCGTTGTTTCCAAATCCCACCGGTGGTTCTAGCAATACCTTCTCAAGTTTACGCTATATCTCTCTTAATCCTTTCTACGAGAATAAGTAGTATGCCAAATCCGTTGCTTGTCATCAATTTAAATTGGTGAAGGATGCGCATAACGTAATTCTTATTATTGTTTCATCCAAGTGATCTAGTTTCTTCTTTCCAGAGTTGTTCATCATGTCATTTTTCTCGGTTCGAGATGCTTCATCTTTTCTTTTCTGGAGTTCCAAGTTTTCTCGGTTATATCGTCGCAAAGCTTCATCTAAATCACCGCAAGGCTTCACCTTGTGTTTTCAACTTCTCTTTCTTTCTATCATTCTTTTATTACCGGAGTTCTCCATGGAGGCTCTACATGATGGTTCATCAAGGATTTAATTCCTTCTCGAAGTGTTCATCGAGATTCTTTCCAGAGGAGTTCAAGCTTTCTTCATCTTACATTCCAAAGTGCAATTCCTTCTATATTATCTTTTGAGGTGGTGTTATGTCATTCTTGACAATTTTCATTCATGTTTCACGATTCACATGTTGTCAAGAACGAGGTATTTTAAATCCATCAATCTCTTCATTGGAGTTATCTTGGTATAGATTTCACCTAAAGCCTTCCCTAAGGAATGTTGTATTGTGGTGCTTATCAATGATCCAAGTTTTCTCCTATCCTCTCGGCGAAAGAAGTTTTCATCTCTTTGTTGATCTCAAGCAAGAAATTGTTTCCGTGAGTGGCCGGTTGTCACCTCATAATTTTGAGATGTTTTCCATAAGCCCACTACAAGCTTATTCGTTTCGTTGTTGGTTTTCCAACAACTCCGCTCTAACCTTCTTGGAAGGGTGCTTTCCATGCGCTTTTGTGGCAGAAGTTGGCATTTTTTTTCTCCATTCTTTTCTTCCCAACAATCTAGCTTCTATTCTTTCGTTCCGGAGGCATTGTGATGTTGCTCTTTTCACTCGTCTTCTCGTATTGAGGATCATGTTCTTTTCGTGCTTATCCATTTAACCGGAGTGTTGTGTCATCTCTTCAAGTTCTTTTCATCTTATCAAGTTTTGCCTCCCTTCTCAACCGGCATGCTGTCTGAAATCCTTCTTACCCCTTGTGCCATTCTTTCAATAGTTCTGGAGGCAGTATGTTGTTGATTTCATCACGTATCATCCCATCTTCTCAAGTTCATGTTCAATTCCTTCCATTTACAGTCGGAGTGCTGCCAAAATTATATCATTCTTATTCATTCTTATCTTGTTTCAACCAGAGTGGTTCCAATTCCTTCTTGTTCATTGTGCTCGTCATTCATAGCTTTGCAACCTCCAAGGTTCACATGGTGTTCCTTGTTTCTAATTTCTGCAACACTGCTCTCAATTGTGTTCAAATCCGTTGTGTTCTTTCTTTCAACTTTTCAACCTCTCAAGGTTCTTTGGTTTCACTCTTTTGTCGAAGAAGCAACTTAGTTTTACCTCTTCTCTTCCTCTTCCGTTTCTCTCCGGTGCCATTCTAGATCTCGGGACGAGATCCTCTTGTAGTGGTGGAGTGTTGTAACGCCCCGAGACCGACGCTCCAGAAGACTTCCAGCTATTCCGAGTTTCGCCGCGCGATGTATTTGTTTGTTGCATTCTTCTTAGCTTCATTTGCATTGCATCATGTCATCATGCCATCATATCATTAATTTTTGCAACTCATCTAAAAAAATTGTATGGATCCTCGGTCCATTTAAATCGAGGGATATTCACAAGGGTGACTTCTCTTTATAACATATCGTCCCAATATTAGGGAGCTATAATAAAATTATTCCATTTATTTGGAATTAACCATAACCCACTTGCAAATATCCCATGCCGTTGTTATCTCAATTCTTGGTCTCCAACCTTGCCCATAATTTCTTTCATCATTTTCCGGAGCCCCACCGAAATCCTCAACATTTTGGGACACTTCAAAAACCAAGTCCTAGTTCAAACCCATTTGAATTAAATTCAAATGAGTTTGAATTTAAATCTTGCAATCATGGCCTTTCTATTTTTCTTGGAACGAGCATATTTTGGCGAGTCCGGGAAAATTACCCCCATGCTCAAATTATTTCTCCAACCCTTTCTTTATCTCATTTTATTTCTTTGCTATTTGCCGCTTTTCGTAAATAAAAGAGAAGTGGGGGATTAGAGAGAGAGAGGAGCCAGCCCAGCCGGCCTCTTGGGCCTGACCAACCAGATCGGCCCGTTCCAAGGCCCAGCCGCCCCGCTGTAACCCTAGTGAGCCTTCTCTTGATCCTCATCTCCCCTCGTTCCCCTCCACCGCCGCACTCTCACCTGCGCCCGATCCCATCTCCCTCGCTCTCTCCCTCGATGCCGCAACCAGCCAGGGAGAGGAGCTCCCGCGCCTCACGCCCGATCCCCTCTGTTCCTCCTCGCTACGCCGCCATCTCTCCCTCCTGCTGCCCTCGTCCCGTCCCCGCGGCCCCCTCCTCGTCGCCTCCGCGCCACCAGCCAGCCCCGCAGGCCCGCGCTGTCGCCTCCTCCGCGTCGAGCCAGGGAGTGGTGCTCCCTGCGCCCGGTCCCCTCGACCCTTGCCGCCTCCTCCGCTGGTGGCGACCACCAGGAGCTCCACCAGGAGCCCGGAGTCCCCTGCCTCCTCTTCACGAGCGCCCGTGCACACTGGTCTCCTCTACTGTCGTGGTGCTCCTTCCCTGCGACCGAAGCCTCGCGCCAAGCTCCCCTGCATCGCGCGAGTCGCCGAGCCCCTGCCTCCTCGATCGCGCCAAGTCCCGCGGCCGTCGCCCCTGCATCGCGCCCCTGTTGCTATTGACGCCAAGCCCTACGACCACCGAGCGTGGAATTCGCCAAGTACCATATCCGGGATTCATCAAGTCCGACTACACGGGTACGACTACATCCGAGGTGGATTTCGTCAAGTACCCCTTCGGATGCGCCAAGTTCGACTACATGGTCCGCCAAGTTCCTCTACCGACGACCTGAACATCTACATAACGTGTACCACTACCGTCGACCCCAGAGACATCGGATGCGTAAAGTCCCTCTTCAAGACGTGTACCACTACTTCCACTACTTCCACTACCGTCACCCCGAAGATGCTGGATTCGTCAAGTGCCTCTTCGAAACGAACGTGAACGACTACTTCCCTCGACGACTTTGAACCGCCCCGAAATGCACGCTTCAAAGGTATAACCCCGAGATGACCGACCGTGATCGAATGCATGTGTTGTATGAGATGTACCATATGTTTGCACCGTGTCCGAATTGTCACTCTTTTCCATGCCACTATCCCATGGGAATCCGGTAGTCGGGAGCACCCCACCATCTCTAGCATGTTGCGCACATCCGCACGCCTCCTTTTGCACCGGTATCTTCGTGAGCTACCGGAACTGATATGTTGCCGTGGCATCATTTTCGGATATGTTGCCGTGGCACCATTTCTATTTCGCCGCCGTGGCACCCTTTTCATTCCGCCATGGCGACTAATGCTTCATAACAAGCTCATGTCAACGTTTTCATTAAAATTGCATAAAACTTGTGCATGTCATCCGCATCATGATAAACCATTTAAATGCTTAAAATTGTTGTTTTTGTTAAATTGCTAAATGACATGAGGTTTTCCCGGAATTGTTGTTTGTTGTTTCCGGCCTCATTTGAACTTGCCTAGATAGGTAGTTTAATTATGTTTCACCTCTTGCCATGGTTAACAACATTTAATATTGTTGTGTTCCTAAACGAGAGAGAACTAAATATTTGAATGTGGTGTTTCGTCACTATGCAACTCGTTGCATATTGAGCTCCACTTAACTTGTAGTATTGTTTGTTGCACTTTGCCATGCCATGCCTCATTAAACCGGACATGCATCATACTTGTTTGTGCATCATGGCATGTTTATGTGATGGTTGTTTACTATGTCGTTTGCTTCTTTCCGGTTGCACTTCTCCTTGATAGTTCCGGTTACGTTGCGATTGTGAGGATCCGTTCGTCTACATCCGCTTGTCTTCTTCATGGCCTCATTCTTCTTCCTTGCGGGATTTTAGGCAAGATGACCATTACCCTCGACATCACTTCTATCTTTGCTTGCTAGTTGCTTTGTTCTATCGCTATGCTGCGCTACCTAAAACTTGTTTACCATGCCTCCCATATTGCCATGTCGGCCTCTAACCTTTTCACCCTTCCTAGCAAACAGTTGCTTGGCTATGTTACCGCTTTGCTCAGCCCTCTTATAGCGTTGCTAGTTGCAGGTGAAGTTGAAGATTGCTCCATGACGGACATGATTATGTTGGGATATCACAATATCTCTTATTTAATTAATGCATCTATATACTTGGTAAAGGGTGGAAGACTCGGCCTTATGCCTGGTGTTTTGTTCCACTCTTGCCGCCCTAGTTTCTGTCATACCGGTGTTATGTTCCCGGATTTTGCGTTCCTTACGCGGTTGGGTGATTTATGGGACCCCCTTGACAGTTCGCTTTGAATAAAACTCCTCCAGCAAGGCCCA
>NC_041391.1:206606792-206615446 GCF_002162155.2 Triticum dicoccoides | reverse complement strand
CCAGTGCTCCTTCGAGTGTTGGTCCGAACCGAGCAACCCGTGGGGCCACCACGGGGCAACTCGAGGGCTGGTTTTACTCATAGCTTGACTTATCCGGTGTGCCCTGAGAACGAGGTACGTGCGACTCCTATCGGGATTTGTCGGCACATCGGGCGGCTTTGCTGGTCTTGTTTTATCATTGTCGAAATGTCTTGTGAACCGGGATTCCAAGTCTGATCGGGTCTTCCTGGGAGAAGGTATATCCTTCGTTGACCGTGAGAGCTTGTGATGGGCTAAGTTGGGACACCCCTGCAGGGTATAATCTTTCGAAAGCCATGCCTGCGGTTATAGGCAGATGGGAATTTGTTAATGTCCGGTTGTAGATAACTTGACACCAGATACGAATTAAAACGCATCAACCGCGTGTGTAGCCGTGATGGTCTCTTTTCGGCGGAGTCCGGGAAGTGAACACGGTTTTGGGTTATGTTTGACGTAAGTAGGAGTTCAGGATCACTTCTTGATCATTGCTAGCTCACGACCGTTCCATTTGCTCTCTTCTCGCTCTTATTTGCGTATGTTAGCCACCATATATGCTTAGTCGCTACTGCAACCTCACCACTTTACCACTTCCTACCCATAAGCTTAAATAGTCTTGATCTCGCGGGTTTTGAGATTGCTGAGTCCTCGTGACTCACCAGATACTATCACAACAGTTGCAGGTCCCGATGATACTAGTGCAGGTGATGCAACCGAGCTCAGATGGGAGCTCAACGAAGATCTTGGTCGTTGCTATGTTTCGTTTCATGTTGATCAGTAGTGGAGCCCAGTTGGGACGATCGGGGTTCTAGCAGTTGGGTTATCTTCTTTTCTTTTGGCTTCGTTCGTAGTCGGACTATATGTGTGTACTCTGAATGATGTATACTTTATTATATGTTCATTGTGTGAAGTGGCGATTGTAAGCCAACTCTTTATCCCATTCTTGTTCATTACATGGGATTGTGTGAAGATGACCCTTCTTGCGACAAAACCACCATGCGGTTATGCCTCTAAGTCGTGCTTCGACACGTGGGAGATATAGCCGCATTGTGGGTGTTACATAGATGCTGGAGCTGGTGGCACTGAAGCTGTAGCAGGTGCAGATGATGTTGCTCTTGTGTCTGTCATTAGCACTGCAGCTGATCTCTGAGCTCTAGGCACTCTAGCAAATACATCAGTGGTTGTCTTGCCCTTCCTCTCCTGCATATAATCCTGAAGTTGCTCAACAACAGACTGGATCTCAGTTACCTTCACATGCAAGTCATAGAACTTCTGCTCCATGATCCTCTCCAGGCTCTCCTGGTTTTGAGTCAAGGTGGCCATCCCCTTCTCAATCCTTAGAGTGGATGCAATCAAGTAGCCTAGTTGATCTTGTGTGCTCTTCAGAATGTACTGAGATGCCTCTTCCATTGTTGGCATCTTGGTAGCCTTCTCTGTCCTTGCCTTCTCCTTCTTTTCTTGAGCATGCACAAAAGATGGTTCATTTTCATCCATAACCACTTGGTTATCCTCAAAGTCTGGAGAGATAGGCATGTTTTCCTTGTCCAACAAGTATGTGCTAGTGCCCATCTTGGAGTTAATCAGCTCCTGGATCTGTGGGGCATACCCACAACTTCTCTTCTGGTCAGCTGTTGTCCTCTTGATAGTTTCAACAATGAGGCTCATGACCTTGAACTTTTGAGGCACATCAAATATGTGTAGCAGATTGATAGCATGGCCTCTGATCATGTTATGATCTCCTAACTTGGGCAAGAGTGTGTGCCTAAGGATCCAGTTGATGGTTGGCAGTCCTGACAGAAGGAAATGTACAGATCCAAACTTGTGAGTTTCAAGAGCTTTATCTGGGATCTCCTTGTACATGTGTGCCATAGAATTGTGATCCTTCTTCTTCTTGGCATAGACATCCAAGTCATCTTCTTTCTCCTTTGGTGCATTGATAAGATTTGCCCATTCTTCAATTGTAGACTGGTACCTTGTACCTTCAGACATCCAAACTATTCTGCCATCTGGATAGAAGTGTGCTGTGGAGTAGAATTGCATTATGAGCTCATCATTCCACTTTGTGAACTTATGTCCAACAAAGTCTGCAACTCCACAAGCACTGAATCTGTCATACACACCAGGATAGTGTTCCTCATTCTCCTTGATGTATTTCCAGTCCACCCACATCATGTCACAAACTATAGGCTTCTTGTCCAGCAGCACAGTCTCATAGAAATCCTGATGTTCCTTAGTATGGAACCTGTAGTCCACAGCAGTCCTTCTCCTGATAGCATAAGGATCAGACAACCTCCACTGTCTGAGGCATGCATCCTTTCTCATCTTCATGTTCTCAGCCACAGGATGAGCATCATTGTGGTCTGGAATCTTTGGCTTCAACTTTCTCAAGATATGCTCTTCATCTTCTTCTTCTTCAGCAGCAGTTTGAGGCACCGGGGCCTTGTTCTTTTCAGCAGCAGATATGTTTCTGGTATTCCTCTTTGGTGCAGTCTTGGGCTTGGAGGCATCTTTGGGTGCTTCTTTGGGCTTTGATGATGCATCCCCTAACCTAATAGCATCACCCATAAGCTTCTAAGCCTTGGGTGCTGGTGCAGCAACCTCTTCTTCCTCTTCCTCTTCCATCATGGAAGGTTGTCCAACAACTCTGGCCATGGTCTTCTTGACCCTTTCCTTCTTCTTCTTCCCTTCTTCAGCAGCCTCTTTGAGATTAGATTTCTCAGGTACTTGAGTAGAGGCTTTGGCTTTAGACATGGGAGTTCTTTTTGCAGGCACTTTGGTCTTCATACCAGGCTTAGTGGCTGTAGCTGTGCCATATTCCTTTTTGAGCACTTTCTTCTTGGAAGTGGCCTCATCCTCAACTGCCACATAGTCTTCATCCTCAGATTCTGAGGTTTTCTTTTTTCTGGCCCTGGTGGCATCTTTGGGCAAGTTGCTTGGGGTGCTCCTACTGCCCTCATCAGAGGTGCTAGAGGGACTAGTGCCCTTACTCATGTGAATCTGCTCCTCTGACTGGTTCTGGCTGTCACTTTGATCAGACATATTGCAAACACTGACTACAGACCTTGTGAATAGATATAGATGAGATAGAGTGGATGAGCATCAAAAAATACAGGGGGTTTTGCAAAAGAATGATTCAAAAACATAGTTTTAGTTTTCCACATAAAGCATTTCGGATCAACCGATTTACAAACTCGGTGATACCGAAGCAGCTTTTGGAACCTAAACTAGTGAACTCGGTCAGACCGAGTCATAGTTCGGTGGCACCGAGACTGCTAGGGTTTCACAAAGTCCTGAACTCGGTCACACTGATTTGCAATTCTCGGTCAGACTGAGAATCACTTGTGCAATGGCCTTAGCCGAATCGGTGGAACCGAGTTCTACAACTCGGTGGGTCCGAGATGGTTTCGGTGGAAACCTAACCCTAAATTTTCAATTCACCTCTAATCTATGGATTGTTTTGACTGGATAGAGTAGTTTCAATTGTGGCAAGAATCATGATGAACACAATGTGCTAGGAATCAGACGGGGATAGCACTGTGATCGAGTCCATACCCTAGCTCGGCGATGAACTTGCTACGGCGGCAACGGCGGGGATGAATTCCATTGACGGCAGCAGAGACCAGTGACTGGAGGCGGCTGGCGGCGAGGAGGACGATCCAGAGACCCTGTAGGCAGAGCGAGCTATGCGCGGGCGAAAGGGTTTAGAGTAGTTTCAATTTTGTCGGTGTGACCGAGTGGAACAACTCGATGGCACCGAGATGCATAACTGTTGACAGTTACAACAACTCGGTGTGACCGAAATGTTCAAATCGGTTGCATCAAGATTGAAAACCTAGATCGACTTAGTGATCTCGGTATGACCGAAATGGAAGAATCGGTCATATCGAAACGCACAAAGAAGTTTGGGAAGTTTAAGTCTATGACGAATCGGGGACTCCGAGTGCTCCTCACACAGAGTGGTTCGAATCTGACTTGATCAAATTTTGTGATGTAGCATGAATAGAGTTTGAGACAAGAAAAGCATAGATACACTACAAAAAAAATACACTTCCGTGATGATACGTGTTTGTCACAGTAGGTCGCGTTTTTTGTCATGCATGTACATCCATGACAAATTTATGACAGAATCAAGATAGTCATACATGTGCTGTCGTAGAAGTGTTCCATGACATTACCAAAATTATCATCGGAAGTGTCCACTTCCATGATGATAAATCGCGCGTCACAAAAGTGCTTTCGTCAAGGGTGACCGACACGTGGCATCCACCGTAACGGAACGCCGTTAAGCTATCGGGTCGGGTTTTGGATCCGATAACCCGTTAACAGCCCCGACCAATGGGGATTTTCCACGTGTAAAATCATCATTGGTTGGAGGAAACACGTGTCGGCTCACCATTGGGATAGATGTTATCCTCTCATTGGACCGAAGGTGGCTATGATACGGCGACATGTGGCACGGCCCAACAGAGGTCCATTCGTGTGAAAAGGCCGGCCCGTTTGACTTGGTCAAAAGGTGGCAGGCCGGCCCACGGAAAGCCTATTAACGGCCTGTTCGCATATAGCCCATTTACAGCCCGCTAACCTAGGGCCCGTTATGCCCTATCCAAATTAGGCCCAGTAGCGTCATCTAGGCCGTCCAATATGATTTAGCCCGTTTTAACTTCCGGCCCATGTGTGGCCCATGACTTCTTTTGACCCATATGAGGACCTTTGTAACTCTTGGCCCATTAACCGCCCGTGGTGAAACTGGCCCGTAATGAATAGTGTATCACTTTATACCCATTAACGGCCCGTTATTGCATTGGGACGTTTCCAGCCCAAGTTATCTTTCGGCCTTCTCAGGGCCCATTGATTCTTGGGCTCACTTGCAGCATTCGGTTACATACGGCTAGTTACTGTCATTTTCTGCTTGTGGGCCAAATTCAGCCCGTCGTTACAGTCGGCCCGTTTGCGAACCGTTAATACGTTGGGCCGTTTTCATGTAAAAAAAACCCGTTGGGCTGTTTTCATAGAGTTATCAAATACGGCCTATTAATGGCCCATTATGGTCCACGAATAGTACGACCCATGATTGGCAAAATGATGATATGCCCCGTAGAAGGCCCATGGATCATACAGCCCGTATGAGGCCCATGGATAGTACCGCCCGCAGAGGGCCCATGGATCATACGGCCCGTAAAAGGCCCATGGAACCTATGGCCCGTAGAAGGCCCATTGATCCCTAAGGCCCGTATAGAAGAAGGCCGATGGATCCTACGGCCCATATAGAAGGCCAATGGTCTTACGGCCGAACGAAGGCCCATGGATCATATGGCCTGCAGGAGGCCCATCAGTCCGTGTGTTGCCATGATTATTTTGGCCTAGTTACCAAAAATAGGCTATTGTGGCCACTAGAAAAACACAGAAAAAGAACTACAGTGACTACAAGCAAACAACTAAACAAGACAATAAGGAAATAAATAAGGAAGCAATTAAGGCTAGCCTATTACCGCTATTACACATATTACATCCACTGGGCATCAAAGTTCGCCACCAATGCAAATATAGGGAACAAAGCAGCATATTACATACACTGGCTGTCAAAATTGGCCACCAGTGCAAATAAACGCGGCAGCAAAACAAGAGCATAACTGAAACAACTTCAGAAGAGCTAAAGAAACGCTATCCTGGGTATCCACCATGCTGGCAATAAGCTTAGCAAGCTGATTAGCTTTGTCCTGTTTAGCGCTAAAATCCGCCAACGCTTGCTGTTGCACCAGAAAGTATGCATCTGAATGCTCCAAGGACTTCCGCAGTCCTTCCACTTCTTGTCGCAGCACAGCTGATCGATGTCTTTCAGCTTGTAGTTGAGACTCAAGAAACCGAACTGATTCAGATAGTGAGTTTGAATAGCTTGTGCAAGCGGTAGTGGCCAGTAACTCGAACACTAAACCAAGACAGGACTTTGGGGTTGTCTCACTGTCTTCAAGATAGTCTTCCATAGCTATTTTATCAGCTTTGTTGGAGACCAACAAGGATGTGTCACTATCCTGAACCTTATCTGCATTACTTCCTTTACCATTGCTTAATAAGGCACTCTTCCCCAATATTCTGTCAGCATTCTAAAAGAAGAAACAAGCAGACACATAACAAGTTTAGCATGTACTAGTATATGAAACTCATTTCGGTGAACTAGTTCATTAGTAAGGTGGACAAGATTAAACTACCAAGTCTTCTATTGCCAAGTACTAATACATAATAAAAGCATCAAACAAACATATATCTATGTCCTATGGTCACTGTACTGTATTGCCAAATCAAAATAGAGACACGGTTCAAATCATATCAGTTCACGACAAAGCAGCAGTGAAAGAATACAAAGCATGGGAAACTACATGGCACAACAAGATTTCAGATGGGTACCACGGGTCTACATGTACAACAACACTATTGGCTCTGTTGTGATGCTAGTAATGTGCATGATATGAAAGTCAACTGTATACACAATTGAAATTGAAATCAAAAGAGCTATTGATAAGAGCAAACCTGTTAAAGAAACATGCGTGAACATACCTGCTGTGCCATTGGAGTTTCGATTGGATCCTTCAATTTAAAAATAAGTTTGTATTAGTAAATACAGTGATACAAGAGCAAAGCAATCATAGATAAAAAAGGCGCGCCTAAGCGAGCGCTTAAGGGCGCCTAGGCTCTAGGCGTTGGCAAAACGCATTGCGCATAACTACGCTTAATCTGTACATAACTGCACATAAGCATGCGCTTTGGTCAGTAAAGTGCAAGGCGGTGGCAAAACGCACAATTAACGCCTAGCGCTGTTTTGAACTATGATATCAATGGAATCTTAAATTAGAACAGTTGTTCTTCAGGTTTAGGCACTTGTTCTACATGAACAGAGTACAGTAAGACGCAAGAATATAATACTTAAAAATAGAAAATGAGCTCATAGACCTTACCACATTCTTGGTTCGGGACCAGTACAGAACAAGGCGTTCCCAGTCATCGTCCAGTAAATGTGTCTCAGGAGAACGTAAGGGAATTTGATGAGTTTCTTTGCCGGTGAAGTACGTTTTCTTTAGGTAATTCCCATGCTGCTACCAAGCATTCTTGAAGATAGCAGAGGTATTGGCACAGGTTACCTAATCCTGAGTTTCCAAATCGGTCCTTCTCTATAGAGAAAAATGGGAAAATTTGCTGTATTATAACCATCATGGAGGTAGGATGTATGGGAGGAAGCAAAGTAATTGCCATGAATAACATTACTTACACATAACTCCTGGACAAACACCTGCAACTATCATTTTACTTCATCTTTAGTATAATATTTCCAAGATGGGAAGATACGCACATATGATTTAACAACATCAAATGCGATAGATGCTAAACTACGACTGGCTGGTTGTGCTTCCTCCATAGGAATAGGCGTACTAACTGGTGGAGTTGGGGTTCGCCGTGATAGTACTGGCCCTTTGGGCACTGGAGCTGCCTTACTAACTGCTCTTGTTTGGGAGCTCTGTGGTGGAGATGGTGCCGTGTCAACAGGAACTGGGTTACTATCGGCTAGGGTTGGGGTTAGATTGGGTGAAGCTGGTTCTCTGTCCATCACAGTAGGGGTACAATCTGCGAGAGTTTGGGTTATGTGTGGTAGGGCTGGTTCTTGTGCATGTACAACCGGGGTGCTATCTCCACCAAGAGGTAGCACTGTTTTATTTGAAGACCGTGTTTTTATTCCGCTAGATACTGGCATCACCCGCTCCAATTCACATGGCTGATAAACAGGAAACATAGTTGAATGTACATACATTATATGAGAGACAGATGCAATAGATAGTGTGGAAAAAAGAGGGCATGAAATAGTTGACATCTATATTGTTTAACTAAAATGGATAGCATGACATAATTTCACGTATATGATGTCTATCTAAACTGGATAGCATAGCATAGCATAATTCAAAGATATGATGAATAACTAAACAGGATCGCATGACATAATTCACCTACATGTTATCTAAGTAATCAGGATCGCATCATTTAATTCACATATGTGATTTATATGCTAAATAGAGGGCATTCGATATGATGTATGAACTAAGAACATGGTGTTGAATATTGTGTATATGATGTCTAAACTATGCAATGCAAGACATCGTATGCATGATATGAGCAGTATAACTGTGCCAAGTTAGAGCATACACCTCAATAGGGGAATAGGACTGGTCATCTGTCTCTGAATCCATCTCTGAGGAGCTATCGGGACGCAACAAGAGATCTGCTTCGACAGGTAGCACTGTCTGCTATGAAGGCCTTGTTTTCACTCCAGATTTTTCCATCTCCCACCCAAATGGCTGATTCACAGGAAGAGTAGTTTAATGTACAAACATTGTCGACAAATGGAAATGTAATGAAGAAAAGGATGGGCAAGATATCATTCAAATATATGATGCCTGGTTAAACAGGATGTCATTGCACATTTCACATATATTATGGCTGGCTAAAAGACATGAGACTGCATAATTCCCATATATGATATAGAAACTAAACAGGTGGCATTACAGAACATGTCTAAACTAAGTAGATGACATATATGATGTTAAAAGTAGGCACCGCAAGGCAACATATGAATGATATGACTAACATCATCATGC
>NC_041391.1:206601977-206606637 GCF_002162155.2 Triticum dicoccoides | reverse complement strand
GGGGGGTAAATAGGAGTGGTCAGCGGCGTCTGAATCCGCCTCAGAACAAATATCTTCCTCTGGATTACAATCTGGAGAGGGGTGGGGAGGGTTTGCCATTGAACCCACCATGGAGCGATGTCTGCATGACATTGTATTGCCGCGCAAAACTCTTCTCTTTTTATCTACATGTTCAGCATGACTGTGTACAATATCTGACATGCATATGAAAATATGGTGAGATTATGTAAGGAGAGCATGCAGAAATTTAGAGTGATGGTAACAACCAGTGGATGGATCCAAAAATAATGATAGCAGGCTGATGATTGCCTTAAATTAATAAAAAGACAGATGATGATTGCTTTACTATTTGTTTCCCACCCAAGATGAACAACATAGGCATAACCTAGGTGAACCAGATATTAGACAGACATACTATTCATTGTAGCCTCGATATGTGCCCCACAACTAATTTAGAACTCAAGTTTGAACATGAATTTGGGCCTGAGTTGGGAGTCCAAGAGATGAACAGGATGATAAAGTAGAAGGTAAGTTTAAGTAATGCATAACATAAGCAGAAACAAAAGAGTGTGACCTCTCTTGTGGACCCGTGTACTCCTCAGGTTCATCTGCTGAGTCGATGATGGTGATGCCGTTGGGGTGGGTGCCGGTGGCAGGGATGGAGATCTGAGGCGGCGAAAGACGGTCAGGAGTCGTGATGTCTGGTTTCGTGGATGCTTCTGTCGATGGAGAAGCTCAGGTGAGGTGGACAACGTCGCGGCAGGAGCAGGACAAACCACACAAAGTTCCCTTCGACACTACCTATAACTGAAGTAATTCTGTAAGGGCTCATTTGGCTTGCATGATTCTTAAAACGCAGGGATAGGAAAAACACCGGAATAGGATAGGAAAATGCACGTGGTAAACAGAGCATTTGTAAACACAGGATTTCTGTCAACTTGGGTGTTTGGTTTACAGGAATTGGAAGAGCAGAGGAATGCAAAGAAAAAACATGGCCAAAATAAAGAGAAACCATATGAAAGCGTGTACAGTTAGAATGTTATTCTGGCACTAATGCACTTGGTCTTGTTTTCAAGCATAGGATTTTGAAAAGTAGGTCCAGGTGGATGTTTTGCTTCATTCCTTTCAACAAAATGCATGAATAATTGAATAGTAGAGTGCCATTAGAAAATTCCCTATTGCTGTGTTTTTCCGTTGAACCAAAATAGCCCTAATGGATCGACATGAATGTATAGTAATAAGTGATGCAACAAGTGTACAACCTCTTTGCTGTAGCCGTGTCGACCTCATCATCATTGGGTTGGTCGCTGAAGCAGTTGAGGCAGAGGTGGCTGTCGGAGGTGTGGAGGAAGATCTGAGGAATCTATAGACGGCGTCCAGGGCACTGCTCTGTTGTGATGGATCGTTCTGTCGTTGGAGCAGCTCCGGTGAGCCGTAAGACGTCAAGGCTGAAGCAGCACAAGACCGACATCATCAATCTCAAGTGGGATTCTAATAGCATCTCCAATAGATGATGTAAAATGGATGTAAAATTAACATCACCAAAAACCACCTGACTACAACAGATGAGGTAAAAACTGTTGACTCTGAACTTAACTGTCAAAACTAAAATTTACTGTGGAATCTGAATGCTACTTTCGAAACTGAATGCAATGGTAGCAGAGAGTCAGTTGACATGCAGTTTAAGGAGGGCCTGTAGTTCATCTTCAACCTGCACCCCCCTGAGCCGCCAGCCACCACCAGCCGAACCGCCGGCCCCAGCGCTGCCTCGCCGCCCTGAAACAACTCGCCATCGCCGCCCCGGCCAGCCCTCTAGGCCCCCCGCCCCCACCCTGAACCCTAAGATAGATAGTGGGGTACCTCTCCGACGAGCCCTCGTCCCTGCTGCAGGTGGTTCTTCCTTAACTCCGGCGAGCCCCCCCCCAACCCCTGAAAATCGACTGACCCAAAAGTCGATTCAGTCGACTGAAGTGTGGCTTAATCAGAGCAGAGCAGCAGCACGAGCGAGGGGGAGAGCAGCAGCAGCAGCTGTGCGAGCGAGCGATCGAGCCGCCGTGGTGCAGTAGCAGATCCGGCTGGTATGGACGCCGCCACCGAAGGGGCCTCGCACCGGGGGAGAGCCGCCATGGAGATGTCGCCCGCGGCGCCGGCTTCAAGGTAGCCGCTCCATGGGGGTGCGGGATGGAGCACCGTCGGCGCCGGGAGGTCGAGTTAAGGAGAAGGTGCGATGTGATGAGTGTACAACCTCTTTGGTGGCGCCGAGTAGGCCTCGGCTTTGTCCGAGGAGTCGGTGAGGATGTTGCGGTTCCGGTGGAGCAGGTTAAGGCAGCGCTATGGGGATGGAGCAGCCGCGATAGACGAGGCGATCATCGGAGCAGCTCCTTGGAGGTGGAGGATGGGGCGGCTGAATCGGCTGGACAGCGAGATGGACGACGGATCCTCATCCGAGGAGGTGGACGAGGGACATCGAGCTGTTGCGGTGGACGACGTCGTCGGGGAAGAGGCTCTGGCTGGGCAGCGGTGACGTGGCGGACGGAGCATGGTGGGGTTTCGCGGCTGGAGCGGAGAGGTTATGGCGGCCTGGGATTTCGAATGGCGAAAAGGGGGCGATGGGAGGGGGTGAAGCATGACTTAGGGACGCGCTTGTCCAAAATGTAGGGTGTGTTACAAAAGTACCCCCCACCGATTTGAACTAGCGGCCCTTTCGGCTCAGGGTTAGAAGGGGGATTTCGTGTGTCGGGATGTGGCAGCTGGAGGGAGTTTTCGCCCGCGTCGGGATAGCAAGGCGCGGGTTGTGAAGGCGCCAGTTTTGGGAGCACAATATCTGAATTTTTGGGATATAACAAGACGCGGGTTGAATTTTAGGGACAAGCCTAACGTGTAGTAATATTGTACTTGTATGTACCAAATCAATTCGCACTTCCCTCAACCAAAAAGAAAACGAAAAAAATAAAACTATTCACACCACACAAAGAGAGAGTCTTGCCCCATTTTACTATACAAATGCTATTCAAAGCTACTCCATCCTTCCATCTAAATAGGGCCTAGTGCATTTTTTTGATGCTAACTTTGACCAAATATTAGAGCAACGATATATGACATGCAACTTACACAGAGCACACGATTAACTTCGTCGGTGAAAGGTTCTTTCAATGATATAATTTTCACATTGTGCATGTCATGTACTATTAATCTTGTCAATATCCAAAGGCGGTCTTAAAAATCTCATTACGCCCTATATAGATGGAAGGAGGGAGTATGAATCCATGTTATGTCCGATTAATTTTTTTCGCTTTGCTGTATAATGCATGTAACCAACATTTTAGTGCATTCACAATGTCTATACTACCGCTGCAATTCGAACTAAATTTGAATTCGTTACTCTATTTCAATAAGAATCTACAATCATGATTGTTGCCAACTTCAACCATCATTCGTGTATTACCTTAATAACAAACCACCTGATTACTATAGAGATAGATATAAACTATGTGTACTACATGAACTCGAATTCTATTTTTTGAATACACTTGATGTCGACTCCAAATAATAGTACATTTGATGTACTAACTATATATTCATAATCTACACCATGTTCCATACGTACACCGTGTTTATCACACAAAGTATAGTGCCCCGCCCCCTACATTATGACAACTATTTATACCTGAGTTGCAAAAGCCACACATTAGCCCAAATTATTATCAATGTTCTACATTATGATATCTTCTTCAAGTATTCGTATCCACCTTTTTATAATGAATTATGATCTTTGTTCGTCTTTTACACCTTCACGATCCTCTTCTATTTGTATCTAGCTAGCGCTAACTTTCTATCGTGCATGCACACGCCCGCCCCCCTCACACACCCTTAGCGTCCCCTCCATGGTGCACGTTCATTATTTCTCTTTAGGTCGTCCACCAGTGGTGTGTGTAGGCCCCCGGCTCCTTCTTTCTGGCACACACCAGTTGATATACCTCTCTAGCCAAGTGTGCCTACAACAAACACATATATACTTCCCCTCTTATCTTCTCACCGTCCATGCCCCCATATGTCCAATACGATTCCACGCAGGTGCACACTCCCGCCCCTCTTTTCATTAATCACATGCTCGCACACTCCTCCCCCCTCGACATGGTAGTCCTCTGCACCACCTCCTAGCCACATCCTCTCCCCATGTCTGCCTCTCCGGACCTTATTTGCTTCTAACACATGTAGGCGTGTATATGAACTGATCTCCCTACATATAGCCAGGTCAACTATAATTCGTTTTCACCAAGCACCGATACACTTACCTTGCTAGTTATGTCTCTCCTTTTCTCGGACACACGACGGTTAATCTTCCTATGTAGTTACGCATGCTTACCACAACCATATCTTCTCCCCTCATCATCCTTGAATACCTCCCGACCCGTCTCTCACACGCACGTGCATAGACAGACAGACATCCCCCGCCCTCTCTTATTGATATTGCACTCATACCCTTCATTTGTCTAGCAGGCCTCTCCCACCATTTGTGAGACGCCACTCCACCACCAACCCTCCGTCGCTCTACCTTTGTATTTTTCCCAACCTTATTCCACTGCTACACATATCCATGGATGTCGATCGATCTCCCTCAATACATAGCTATGTCTCTCTCCTTCCCCACACATATACT
>NC_041391.1:206594598-206601465 GCF_002162155.2 Triticum dicoccoides | reverse complement strand
TAGTCGAACGTTGTAGGTAGGTATCCATGCCACGGAGAAGAACTGCACCTCTTCCCTCTCAAATTCCAGTTGGCCAGCCGCCCTGTATCTTTGACGTGGGCAAACACAAATTCGATGGCACACTTTATCGATCGCGCAGCCACACACTTCATCCCTGTTTTCAATTCTATCGATATCTCACGTCCATGACTCCGTTTCACACACATTGCATATGTTACGTTTTTCTGATTGAGATATCATCAACACATTGCCTCTTATTCGCACAAACCATCTCTCTCACACCCACCCATGTACGTACCTCCACCTAAAGAAGAAGTGCACGCAGGATGCACGTACTCATGTCCCGTTCCCGGCCACACCCGTGCGGGTACACGGTGGAGTTCGTTTCTGTACGAAAAGGCAGCCCACGTGATAATTTGACGCGTGTAGCGGTTGTTTACTCGAAGGAGGGTCGGGTACCACGCCTAGAATATGAAACAATTTCCATGGGGAAAATGGAAAAATGGGTTTGTCTCTCGTGAGTCTCATCACACAAGGCTGACGTGGCCTCTCACTCTCAGCGTTGGTCAGTGATCCGGCCGCATCCCGTCCGCCAGCGGAAAGGGTGGATGTGCATCGTCTCTCCGTTCGACGGCGTTGAGGCAGCTGGTCCCGATCTGCGGTACCCGTCGTTCTCTCTGACCAAGCTCCGGCGCGGTAGGGCCTTCGCCACTTGCTCGCTGCCACAGTATGGACAGATCCCGGCCGCTGACGCCCTCCTAGTAACATCCCGATGACCCTCAGGTATAGCTTCCACTGCCCATCTTCCCACGTTGCTGCATGTGGATCTTCTTTAGTTGTTTGCTTAAATCGTATCTCAGCTGGCGTACTTTCCATCTTGCAATCTCGTCCTCAAACCATTTTTGATAAACCACCATGTGCTATCTTTCTCTTTTTACATGGAACATGCTTCTTTTTTGTCGGCGTATGTGTCTTCTACTCGTGTTATTGGGCAGTAATTGTTTCCTTTCGACCTCCTTTTGCAAACAGGGCTATCCATTTTCACCTCGTTGCTATTGCGACCTTCTGGTGAACTGCACTAATCACTTTTTTGAAGAGTGTTTTGTGCAGTTCCGCCAAAATGTCACACGGGCAACGTTTTTACATTTCTGTGGGACTGCGGAAAGGGAGATTGGTTTTGCTATCCTCCTCATCCAACTCCGTGCCTAATCTTCTCCAACAAGAAGTTAGTCCCAAAGAGAGATCGTAGAGGTGATCGGCTTCTATTTATGTGTGTTATGTTTCATCATCTAGTTCCACTATTATTGTAATCACACTGACTGGATATCTTTGCAAACAGGGATCATCCACCTGATTTTAGTGGAGCTGCACAAAATGATCGGATTGTGGTGTCCTTCATACACCTCTTTTTTTGCTACAGAGCTGGGTGAAACTAGCTGCCAAGCAATGAACACTGTGCCAAGGAAATGGAGCCATGCCTACCAACAACATCGATCAATTATATTTTTTTCTTTATTTGTACACCTTCTCACAACTTTGTCTTCAGTTGTGATGTGAATATTGGCACTGATCTGCGAACCATTGAGATGCATTAGCCATGGTAGTTTCATTTGTATTTGATGGAATGTTGTAACGAGATAATCTCGAGGCAAAACACATGAATCCTAAGTTGAAACCTTTTTTTCCTGCGGGAACCAGAGTTGAAACCTTCATAGCATCACAGTACAATTTCATCAAAATTAAGCGTACATATAAACAAATCCTGAAGGATTGATAGCAATGCCAGAAACAATTGAACTTCGTTTCGCCGACATGTTGGACATCCTTCATCTGGCTCCACCTGCCATGCAGCAATATTGAGTGCACAACACAACTTCAGGGAAAGATTCACCCCGGTCGTTGCACCGCATTAGTAATGACTAGTGAGCAGTCAAATCACAGAGCCCCACCTTCACCATAGTAAGTTTCTCGGACGAAGCAACCATCATTTCTCTGTTCCTTGAATCCACTGGTACTCCCATATTCCCACAGTATAATAAGTTGCTCGGGCGAATAAACCATCACTATATCCGCTCACGTGTGATGACCACAGGAGCTATCTGTCGGCGTTCTGGGAACGGGGGTCCGCAGACTTGCCTGCTTGCGGCCTGCGGCGTGGCTCAAGGGGTGGCCCAGCATGGCCCATCTTCATCAACACGAGCTCAAGACCCTCGCGAGGGGCCAAGCCTCGCGGGGTGGACGACAGGAAGCTTCCTCAGGCACGGCCTCATCAGGCTGGCTCGCGAGGAGGCGGAGAGATCAAGGCAGGGTACCTCACGAGGTGCCCATGACGCAAGCCATGACGACCAAGGGCGCCAGGCGGGCGCCAGCCCACGCAGTGTCCTTCTTTCCTCTTTGGTGTATAGGGAGCAAGCGCAGGCGAGAGCATCAAGCAAAGGCATCCATTTCGGTGCAACAAGACCAAGACCAGCAGAACGGCAGGATGGAGGTCATCGTGGAGCCCAAGACGGCGTCACCACCAGAGCCTTTTGGCAGGCGAGGACCAACTTTAGTCAGGATAAGTGTACTAGATGTTCCCCTTCAAAATGGCCAATTGTTGGCGCCCCGCTCAATATTTGGGAAGAGGCCCAGGGCCTTTGCCTATAAATAGGACTAGCCACCCACAAGGTAAAAAAGGCGGATCCTCACCAGAAAATCAGCAGAGTGAGCGACTGAACTCCCCCTAGTAGTTCATCGCACCAGCCAAGAACAGACCCTCGCGAGGCTGTTCTTCCTTGTATTGTTCTTCATCAGCCCAAGAGGCAATCCGCCACACCACACACTGGAGTAGGGTATTACACCACAATGGTGGCCTGAACGAGTATAAACTCCGTGTCTCTTGTGTTGTTCCTTTGATTGCTTAGATCATAGCGAGGCGAAGAGGTGCAGGTAGGCAGAGGGCGAAATCTCCGCGTGTACCCCAGTGTTCGAATCTAGAGATTCTGCCGGAACCCAAAATCCGACATTTGGCGCGCCAGGTAGGAGTGCGTCGGAATTCGTCTTCCGCCGCCCTGTTCTTCATCGACCATCGCGTCCATGTCAGACGCTGGTCGGGCCCGCGCCGAGTGCCGAGCTGCTCTCGCTTCCCGCGTCGCCCAGACGGCCCCCGTCGGCGGCCATCCCCGCCGTTCCCCGTCGCCTGTTGTCAACGCCGCCACCGGCCCGACGGGGAACGAGCAGCAAGCATCGTCCCAGCATCCATCCATGAGGCGAGACGGCCGCACTGCCACTCCCTCGCTCGCCCCGGCTGGTTCTTCGTCCCGTGCGTCCCGCGCGGCCATGGAGGCTCGAGCTGCGCTCATCGCGGCAAATGAGCTCCTGCGCTACCTCCCAGTCGACAACGTCTACGAAGAGTGGCTGGACCGCGTCGCCGAGCTCGTCCGTGCCGCAGGGGGCTCCCCCGCGCCGTCCTTCTCGCTGCACCGCGCCCCGCCCTGCGCGGGCAATGAAGCTCCGGGGGCGCCTCAGCTGACTCCCCCTCAAGAAGGCGCCCTGGCCCCAAGGCGCGTGCCCCTGGACAGAACCCACCCCGTCCGGCACCAGCACAGCAAGAGCGGAGCTGCCAAGAGGTTCCTCGCCCCGAAGAAGCTGCTCGAGTGCTCCCTGCTCCGGTCTGTCGCGACCATGCTCCTTTTCCAGCGTGCCCGGACCCCACGCTGCTCCCAGCTGCAGCGCATGGGGGCCCGCAAGACCAAGCTCCTCGTCACCAGAGCCTCCCGTGGCCACAGCAGGCTGCCGTGCCTTCACCACCGAGCTGCGCAGCGTCGCATGGCCCTGCAAGTTCAAGCCAGACCTGCCTCCTCGCTACGTCGGCACGGCCGACCCTGCAGAGTTCCTCCAGCTCTACAAGATGGGCATCGAGGCCGCCAACGGGGATGAGAAGGTCATGGCGAACTAGTTTCCCATGGCACTCAAGGACGGGGCCCGCACCTGGCTCCTAAACCTAGCTCCAGGCACGATCTCCTCCTGGGACGAGATGCGCACCCATTTCATCGCCAACTTCCAAGGTACTCGCGACCGGCCACCTGCCATGAGCGACATGCGCCACATCAAGCAGCAACCAGGGGAGACCCTGCAGAAGTACATCCAGCGCTTCAACAACGCACGTCTCAAGATTCCCAAGGTGACCGAGGAGGCCATCATCTTAGCCTTCTCCGACGGCATGCGTGACGTCAAGATGAAGGAGGAGCTGGAGATGCATGAAGATCTGTGCACTTCCATGGAGCTGTTCAACTTGGCAACCAAGTGCGCCAGGGCTGAGGAAGGGCGCCTTTCCCTCCTCGAGCTGCCAGCCGCAGACCCAGAAGAGAAGAAATCCAAGGCCAAGGACGTGAAGCGCAAGGGGGCTGCCGTGCTCGCGGCAGAACCAGACACCAAGCGGGGCAGAGATCAGCCCGAGTCTTTCAAGGGCAGTCGGTACTATGTGTACCACAACCTCCACACCCATAACACCAACGAATGCCAAGAGCTCCGAGCCGTGCGAGAGGGAAGGGTCGGCCGACGCCCCGACCGCAACGATCGTGGCTAGGACCGAGGAGGAGGAAGGAATGCAGGACGCTGGGAAGACCGCGGCTCTCGCCAAGGGTGGCGCGACCGACCTCGCAAGGATCGCTGGCAGGATCAGCCTCCCGAGGGAGACTGGAGGGATCAGCCTCGCGAGGATCGCCCCAAGGAAACGCAGGCCTCCCTCCACTGCCTCTGCAGCCAAGGAGAAACGAGGACCATCATTAGGACGAGGGGGCTGGGGGCTTCTAGGTGCCGCGCGCGATCGCTTGCATCCTGGGCGGAGCTCAAGCCCCAGCCTCTCAATGCATCTTCAAGCGTTCGCCCGAGAGGTGAATGCAGTCCTCCCCAACCTTGAAGCCACGCGCCCCCTCAGGTGGTCGGCATGCGCCATCATGTTCAGCTCAGCGGATCAGCCCAAGTGCGCGGCCACAGCCGGAGTCGTCCCAATGCTTTGCTCCCCAGTCATCAGCAGCGTGCAAGTCACCAGGACCCTCATCGATGGCGGGGCAGGGCTCAACATCCTGTCCGTAGAGATGTTCAACAATCTCCAAGTGCCTTATGATCAGCTTCAGCCAACCAAGCCTTTCTCTGGAGTCACCGACGCTCCACAGTCCCAATTGGGCAGGTCCGCCTCCCTGTCACCTACGGGGCACGCAACAACTACCGCACCGAGCTCATTGACTTTGATGTCGCCCACATCCGCCTGCCGTACAACGCCATCCTCGGGTACCCACCTCTCGCCCAGTTCATGGCCGTGACTCATCACGGCTACAACGTCCTCAAGATGCCAGTAAGCGGTGGAGTCATCACGGTGCCCTGTGAAGAAAGAGACGCAGTGTGCTCCCTGGAACGAGCTTTTCAGGCCGCATCACTTGAAGACCCAGATCGCGGGAGCAGGAGGCTCCCCGAAGCCGCTCCCAAGAAGAAGAATACATCGCCAGGCCCGACTCCTCAGGAGGCAGGCCCTTCTGAGTCTGTGCCTGCTCAGGGGGCACCTCCTTCTGTTGCATAGGAAGGCGTGCCCGGCGCCCTCCTCAAGCGGGGCTCTGGGGCTCCCCCATGGAGGGCCACCAACCTTGCTAAGGTCACGAGGGAGGCGCTTGGGCACCACTTGGAGGCGTATTTCAGAAAACGATTCCCTCAGGAAGGAGCAAAGCAAGGAGGGACAAACCCTGAGGAGTTCGTCAGTCAGGTCACACAGGAGTTGCAGGAGTCAAGAGTCATGAGTGGCAGCCACCGCTTACCCGCCGCAGCTCCCCATCCAGGCGAGGATGGTGGGCTACGCGTCTGCATCGACATCCCAGGGCTCAA
The DNA here is from genome assembly GCF_002162155.2 of Triticum dicoccoides. NCBI lineage: Eukaryota > Viridiplantae > Streptophyta > Magnoliopsida > Poales > Poaceae > Triticum > Triticum dicoccoides. Next base: position 206,595,609 of record NC_041391.1, on the reverse strand, counting down.
CCGAGTCGCCTCTCAGGAGCGCTTCTGGCCCTCATGCATGGGGCGCCACGGAGGCCCACCCCACAGCAATGTTCGCATGCCCTACGGCTTGCCGAACGCGGCTGCGGTGCGCCAGCGCCTCATGAGGAGCATCCTGGAGGCTCAGGAGGCCAGGCGTTCCGCAGTCCTGGCAGAGATGGACATGGTTCGCGAGGAGCCACCAGCGCCTCCGGAGCCTCTCGACGCTCCTGGGCCTGGGGGCTCGTGAAGATCGGCTACCGCAGCCCGCTACATCTGCTACTTCAACACCCCTTTGTCGTCAACACTATTAGGTGACATCTTTCAAGTTTAGTTTCCAGCTGGGAGCGCCCCCAGGCTGCATCATTCCCAGGCCGCGTGGGTCCGCCCCTGCGGCGTGTATCCCTTTTTCTCATGTTTTTAGCTTACCTTGTTGGGGGCGCCCCTCGGGCTGCATCATCCCCAAGTCGCTCGGGTCAGACCCAGCGGCATGTACCCCTCTTGCGTTTATTTTTGGGCCATGCATTCGACCCATCATGCTTGTTATTTGATGCCTGTCCGTGGCACCTCTTCTTCCTTCATGTTGGCCGCTTGCGCGTTAAAGGGGGGGTACCTGAGCATCGTGACTTGGGGCTCTTACTGGCTCTCCAGCCCTCACCCTCTGGCTTTGTCCACGGCATCGCGCCCTGGCAAACCAGCGACGGCTAAGACTCGCTCGAGGGCCGGGACCCGAGGACGTAGAGCGTCAACATCTAACCAAGCTTGTGCATTAAAGGGGGGGTACCTGAGCATCGCGACTCAGGGCTCTTACTGGCTCTCCAGCCCTCACCCTCTGGCTTTGTCCACGGCATCGCGCCTTGACAAACCAGCGACGGCTGAGACTCGCTCAAGGGCCGCGACCCGAGGACGTAGAGCATCGGCATCTAGCCAAATTTGCAGGAGCACATCACAAGTTATGGCCCAGAGCCTGTGAAGAAGGCGAATGCCTGTGAAGCTGTTGCGTTTTGGAAAAGG
>NC_041391.1:206577759-206594018 GCF_002162155.2 Triticum dicoccoides | reverse complement strand
TCTTACTGGCTCTCCAGCCCTCACCCTCTGGCTTTGTCCACGGCATCGCGCCCTGGCAAACCAGCGACGGCTAAGACTCGCTCGAGGGCCGGGACCCGAGGACGTAGAGCGTCAACATCTAACCAAGCTTGTGCATTAAAGGGGGGGTACCTGAGCATCGCGACTCAGGGCTCTTACTGGCTCTCCAGTCCTCACCCTCTGGCTTTGTCCACGGCATCGCGCCTTGACAAACCAGCGACGGCTGAGACTCGCTCAAGGGCCGCGACCCGAGGACGTAGAGCATCGGCATCTAGCCAAATTTGCAGGAGCACATCACAAGTTATGGCCCAGAGCCTGTGAAGAAGGCGAATGCCTGTGAAGCTGTTGCGTTTTGGAAAAGGCCCAGAGCCTGTGAAGAAGGCGAACGCCTATGAAGCTGCTGCGTTGGAAAAGGCCCAGAGCTTGTGAAGAAGGCGAACGGCTGAGAAGCTGTTGCATTTTGGAAAAGGCCCAGAGCCTGTGAAGAAAGCGAACGCCTGTGAAGCTGTTGCGTTTTGGAAAAGGGCCAGAGCCTGTGAAGAAGGCGAACGCCTGTGAAGTCTATCCTCACGAGAAAGGCCCGGAGCCTGTGAAGAAGTCCAATACCTGTGAAACTCGCCGCCCGTGACACTCTCACGTAATAATGAGTGGGGCTGTACACACCCCGGAGTCTCAGGAGCGCCGGCCTCAGGCCCTGGGGCTCCCTCCCATGCCCAGTGGCAGCACTTAGCTCCGCCCTGGTGAGAAGACATCGAAGACTAGATTAGTTGCCAGACGCGGCTTTTCTCATTTGCTTTCTGCAGTTGGCTGTTCATCCCCATTCGACGTTTTGCTGAAGTTGTTGTCGTCTTTGGTTTGTGACTCTTTGCCTTTTTCGCTCTCCTGCCCCGATTTCTCTCGTGCAAGTCTCGCGAGGGGGCACCGCGGGCACCCTCCCGAGTGTTTTCTGCCCTTGTCGTTCGAGGCTACCCAACCCGGGTCCACTACAGGAGCACCCCTCCAGTCCGTGCCCCACGGGCATCGCGACACGAACACAGGGCCTGGGTCGATCACCTCCATGGCTGAGGCCGGGAACTACCTCTCCAGACTAACCCTCGCAGGACATGGAACGTTCGACAAAGCCTCGGCCTCAGGAAGCAAGGGTCGCGACAAGCCCTACCCCCGAGTTAAGTAATTCCTGTGCACTAGCGTACGGCACGAGGGCACAATACCAGAATAGCGGAAGCAGTACAATAATTAAACAGCAATAGTCCAAGCACACCCTCGCGGGGCCCTACACTACTGTCTTTTTGCGTAGGGAAAGGGAAAACAAAACAGGTGCGACTCGCCCGACACCAGCTCACGAGGGAGACTCGAACCACCTCCGGAGCTCAGGAGGACTCCGTCTCGCGCTTCACCGAGGCGCGACGGCGGACAGACCCGCTACCTCCCTCCAGGCGGGCGCGGCGGCACGGAGGCTGATCTCAACCACCGCTAGGGGAGCCGCTGCTCGAAGAAGAGCCGTCGAAGCTCGATGAACCTCGACCACCACCGGCCACACGCGCGCTGTCATCTTCATCATCGCCGGGGCTGGACCCACGGCCGCGGTCGTCATTCTCGGGGCAACACCCAGCGCGGCGACCATCTTCCCCGAACACCCTCACGTAGAGGGTGGCATCACCGTTGAACTTGAAGTGCAGGGTGCACCACCGGATCGGACCACGCGCGCGGGCAAACGTTTGCTAGCCGCGGGTCAGGGCCAAGCTCCTGGCTGCGGAGACCTCCAGAGAAGCCCAGGAGGCTCGGCCGCAGCAACCGTCCGCCTGGAGCCAGGGGCCGCCCGGGGCCCCAGCCGGAAGCTCACCCAGGAGGAAGCGGGGAAGTTGGAGCCGGGTGCTGGCCAGCTTCGCCGCCCACACAACGAACTCCGGCAGTACCTCTGCCGAGTGGGCGCGCGGCCTAGGGGGTCGCACGGCCATGGCGCGTCCCCCAGCGGCGGCCGTCCGCCCTTCACCACGCGGAAGATCGCCTCCGCGACCGCGAGGAGCCACCATGGGAGTCGCAGGATGTTTGCGGGGACGGCCTCGACCGCGCTTGGGTGGAGGAAAGTCATGCTCCACCTGGCGGGCCTTACCTTTCTCCGCGGCCGAGAACCTTTTTGGCGGATCCATGAAGGAAGAGCAGAAGCAAGAAGGGATGGATCGGAAGGGCAGCCGCCGCCCCGTACTTATAGCCGGAGGAGGCGAACCGCCTGCCTCCACGACCACACGTAATCATGACCCGCTTTGCATGCAGGGACTTGTCAGTTCGTGCAGTTACCGAGGCGTCGTGGGGGAGCGGAGCCGCCCACGTCCAATCAACCGCCACGCGGCACCCGAGGCCGCAGGCTGTTAGGGCCCGCGGCGCTTCACCCTTGCCCCTTCGACTCTCTGCTCAGCGAAGTCTGGCCGCGCCTTGGGCCCGGGGGCTACGGTCGGCGTTCTGGGAACGGGGTTCCCCAGACTTGCCTGCCTGCGGCCTACGGCGTGGCTCAAGGGGCGGCCCAGCATGTCCCATCTTCATCAACACGAGCTCAAGACCCTCGCGAGGGGCCAAGCCTCGCGGGGTGGACGACAGGAAGCTTCCTCGGGCACGGCCTCGTCAGGCTGGCTCATGAGGAGGCGGAGAGATCAAGGCAGGGTACCTCACGAGGTGCCCATGATGCAAGCCATGACGACCAAGGGTGCCAGGCGGGCGCCAGCCCGCGCAGTGTCCTTCTTTCCTCCTTGGTGTATAGGGAGCAAGCGCAGGTGAGAGCATCAAGCAAAGGCATCCATTTCGATGCAACAAGACCAAGACCAACAGAACGGCAGGATGGAGATCATCGTGGAGCCCAAGACGGCGTCACCACCAGAGCCTTTGGCAGGCGAGGACCAACTTTAGTCAGGATAAGTGTACTAGATGTTCTCCTTCAAAATGGCCAATTGTTGGCGCCCTTCCCGCTCAATATTTGGGAAGAGGCCCAGGGCCTTTGCCTATAAATAGGACTATCCACCAACAAGGTAAAAAAGGCGGATCCTCACCCGAAAACCAACAGAGAGAGCAACTAAACTCCCCCTAGTAGTTCATTGCACCAGCCAAGAACAGACCCTCACGAGGTTGTTCTTCCTTGTATTGTTCATCATTAGCCCAAGAGGCAATCCACCACACCACACACTGGAGTAGGGTATTACACCACAATGGTGGCCTGAACCAGTATAAACTCCGTGTCTCTTGTGTTGTTCCTTTGATTGCTTAGATCATAGCGAGGCGGAGAGGTGTAGGTAGGCAGAGGGCGAAATCTCCACGCGCACCCCAGTGTTCGAGTCTAGAGGGTCTGCCGGAACCCGAAATCTGACACTATCCATTCAGATTGCATGTTAAAAAAAGGTCGATAACTAATGCGGCGCCTCGGGCCAACGCGGCCAGATCGCATTTTGCACGAGCAATTACACACCATGTTTCATTGACATGTGGTCTCGTTCCAACATATCAATGAGACGACGACGAGTAGTAGGAGTATTTCCGAACCGACGTGTAGGCCGGGGCGCCCCTTCGTGAACCATGGCAAACTGGCAACCGCCCACCGACTCTTCGCCCTTTCCTCTCGATTTGGAACTGCTGTCGCACGCTCTTCCTCTCCCTCCTCCATTTTCCTTCAGCCCTTCACCCTTTCTTCTGCCATTGTTCGATCGTCTTCTCCATGGAGGGAACATGAAGGATGACGTGGTGGAGGAACTCATTGATCGGTGCGACGTCATCACTTCGGCTAGCATGGCAGGTTCGTTCAAGCCCATTCTTGACTCAGCTAATAACATCATTACAAGGAACCCAAGAGTCAAGGAGAGGTTTGATCTCCCTTACCTTGTTCACCGTGACCCTAATGAATGGTGCCGTCACGACGGAGGCCTCTCCCTGTGCAAGTTGATGCCGCTTGATAATGATACGTATAATGTTAAGATGCCATCGCTTGAGGGCAAGGCTTGGCAGGTGCAAATGGACATTGGGTTGTTGACATTGGGTCCAATTGCGAGTGGGAACTTGTGACTGCCCAGAGGTTGAGCACACCGGTATTGTACGCATGTTCAAATACAATCATGGTGACTGTATTCTATGGAAGATAGCAATTTCTCGAGTTCCCAACCGCTCTTGGAATTACAACAACTATGAAGTTGTTGCTATCTTCGACAAGCTGGTTGTCGTCCTTGCTGGTTTGACTCGATGGATATTGCTCAAAAAACAGTTTCTGTACACGGATGAGTACTGTGATGCAATTGCATATGAGGGCCTTGTGTTTGCTGCCACCACTCCTGTTTTTGCATGGAGTTGTTGTTTCGGTACATTTGTCTTCCACCGTAATTATAATTGTTTCATCCACATGCATGCGGGTTAGCAAGTTTCCCTTTACTAATTAACCTTCTTCTTGTGTTTCCAAGGTCCTGCGAACATTCCACCACCTATACTCAAAGATTTTTTTAACCAAGGGGGAGATGACGATGGTGATGATCACGAGCATGAGGACGAGTAGCGCCCATATACTATTTGGCGCCTGGCAACTAATTCCGATGGATCACCTCTTGTCGTGTGTATACAGCCCACTGATGATGATACTGCTAAGGAAGCAGGTGTAGTCTCCCATGGTCGCACTCTCCGGACCTATTCCAACACCCGTTGCATGGTATTCGGGATGGATACTAGTGTGCTAGCGCCAACTCCTTCTCCCTGGTACAGAATTGATAGTCTTGGAGAAAACTTGCTCTTCCTTGGACAAAACTATCCAATGATGGTGAAAGGCGATCCAACTGCTGTTGACACAATGTTACTACTATTTATGACAAGCAACTGTGTCTATACCTCGTACATTTGGGTGGTTCCCTACCCTCGTACTGATATAGTAGGCCGCTTCAGCCTGGATGATCAGTCCTGCGTTGGTCTCCAGATCGACAATGGATGGCCCGTCCCAGAGAATCACTTGTGGTTCAAAGCAAGTGTTTCCAATGTTGAGGAATGGTTGAGTTGAAGTTCATTTCATTGCTTGTTATTTGTTGTGTGGTGAAAACTTTAGTATTTATAATGTATCCTCGTTGTCGATGTGGGTTGATGACATGTTGTATGTAATAAAATGATATGCTTGTGATAAACTTACTAAATTTATGAATGGCTTTCGAGTCGCCTCTGTGAGTGAGGGGTGCGACGAGGCAAAAAAATATTTTCGGAATACATAATTGTACATGCATTGCAACAGGTTATCGGATGAGGCCAATCAACAATAGTAGTACACTATTTGTACTAGCTTCACATGCTTCGCGCGTTGTGCGGGTGTTTTTACTGTAGCCATATTGTACTCTACTACGTAACCAGCACCTCAAATCCTCGATACTAGTAGTAGTACTACTATATAGTAAGTAGTAGGAGTAGTAGGGTGGCATGGGCCAGAACAACCATTCACGTCCAGGAGTACGGCACACGCCACCAGCACGACTTCCATCTAACACCATATTTCTTGGAGTCCATGCTAGAGCAATCTCTTCAACCTCATCATTTCTCTAACTCAGCCATCGCGCGGCGGGCGAGGTGGGGGTTTGCCGATAGTCGGTTTCCTTAACTACGGTCCCACTTGTAAGGCCAACTGCAATGCACGACCCCGAACGGACCTCTGTTTTGCACGAACTCCAACGATAATTTTGACTAGAAAAGCAAGACCAAAGAAAACAAGAACCACAAGAATACATTTTACTACTCCTGTAAGTTGGATTAGTGCCTTCTCGATGCATTCATTGTTGATCTACGGAGGCTCGATCTTGCGTGCTTCTTTCTTCTTCGAGTATAAAGAAGTAGACGTTGCTTCCTCACATCTAGTCTCATGTCTAGCCTCTATTCTAGTACTCCCTCTGGTCTGTTTTTCTCTGCGTCTAAGCAGCAACACGCATACCAAGTAGGAGTATCAACAAGTGAACTAATCTCATCTATAGCCTCTGTGCTAGCTAAAAGTGATAGAACATCTACAAAATTGCGCTCTATCAATATATGGATGTACTCTTCTTCCAAATACAAAAACTTGCATCCATTCTACTCCCTCCATTGCACAATACATGCCTTCTATTTTTCAAAATATATATGTATCTAGACATGTTTTAGTATATAGGTACATCCATTTTCTGACAAATGGAAGTCAAGTATTTTGGAACGGAACGAGTACACAATAAATTTTTTAAGTTAGCACAACTAATCTAATCTGAGAGCACAACCGAAGATTTGGTCGGGTTCCTCCTCCTTATGCCAACACGTGGGACATCCAGCATCCAGGTCGTGTCATGAAAGAAAATAGAGTGGTAGTTGAAGCCACGAGATGTGCATCTTGGGTTATACTGTAAATAGAATCTTACTACTCTTGAGTAACTCCAAAAGCGGCCATCAAAGATCTTTCTTGGATTTGTTTTTCATCACCAGCACGTCGAGGTGAAAGATGTGCAGGTTCAGTGGGTCCTCTTGCGTTTTCATTGACATGTGGGGCCGCATGTGAGCAAACAGATGATGGGCTCCGCGCGTCCACTGGCTGGCTGAGAAGAGAGATAGAGGAGGGCTGAGCACGGACTGCAAGAAATTTGTTCTACGTAACCAGCACCTTGATATTCGTGTGTGGTTGTTTCTAGAATAAAAAAAAGGAGGTACCTCTACCTATGTTACTCCCACTACGCCTAGCCTAAGGTTAGTAGGTGACCTTGCGCTTGGCTCTTCTCCTCTTCCGGAAGTCGATGGTTCTACAGTAGTGCTTCTGGCAATCTGACACCAAATGAACTGATGCACGTCCACCGCTTGTAAGCAAAAGTTTCTCCTCGTGCTACGAGCCACCGCGCATGCGTTGGCGAGGGAGAAGGCGTAATCAAGCTTCTCGTCGTTCTGTGAGTTAACGGGACACATCAAAGTTATTTACTAGTAGTACGTACTCTCTCCAAAAAAGGACTGACCATGTCATTGCTACCATCCCGTGCTCCGTCGTTGAGTACATGCACTATTCACGTGCCATTTACATGCCATCGAGGAAAAAAAATTGCGTAGGCACCATCGAAGTGCACGACTCACTTACGGAAAAGGGTTTCCCCCCGCTTTCCCCCCTGCACGACTCACTTACGCACTGCTTATCTGATTATCTCCATTTTCTTGCATGACACGTGCACCTTGATGCTAGATGTCTCGCGTGTTGGGAAAAGGATGAACAAAGCTCATGTAAAAGAAAAGAGTTGAAGAGCATAGATTCCTGACGACCGAGGAGGAGCAAGGAACCTCGCGGTGGAGCATCTGCAAGGAACCTTGCGTGTTTTCCCCTGTTTTTTGTCGCCTGCCCACCTATAAACAACTAAAAGAACATGAACTTTTCGCTAACCACTAGAAATGGTACATCAGGATGCTAAGTTGAAGATGTTTTATACTCCCTCCATTCCCAAATATAAGTCTTTTTACATATTTCAATAAGTGACTACATATGAAACAAAATGAGTGAATCTACACTCTAAAATATGTACACAAGCCAACGCACTAACTCCATCCGATCCAACTCATGCACATACGCGCACAACATCGAGCACACAACGCATGTACACAAGACGTGCATGCGCACACGCTCGGCCGCAGAATGCATGTGAATAACACATGCATGCGCACACACTCGACTGCATGGAGGCGTGCGCCATCCGCGGCGACGTCCGGTTCGCCGTGCTACGGCGAAGCTCGCACGCAACGACGCATACGCATCTCTTGCAGCACCTCTTTGCCGTCGTTGCTCAACTACTAGTTGAAGATGAAGACGACCGCAGCCTCGGCCTTAGAGCTAGCACCGATGGAAAAACACGGACGCTGCACGCACACAAGCACATACGGAGTGCCCACGACATGGTGGTGGTGCGTCCCCAGTCATCTCTACTCCTTATGCACACGTTGTCTATCAAGGCGGCTGCATGCTAATGATGATGTGGGTGAGATCTTCTAGGACTCAGATGATGACGAGGAAAATTATGAGACACAAGGTGATGTACGCGGTCAAGGGGGTGCTAGCAAGTGCTTAGATGTGCTTAGAGCAAGTACAATAGAGCTGAGTCAGCGGGCTATAAGGAATAAACAGTAGTATATTTCTGCTTAGTTGGAGGAAAGAGAAGAGGAGAGAGAAGGTAAGCGGGCTCTTCGTGAAGATGGGCTATAGGCTTATAGCCAGCAGCTAGCTATACTATTAATGCTATTTAGATGAGGTGCTAAATGCATTAAATGGCTTAGTAACTCAAGTGTTCAATGCATAGGTGCTTAGTTTATTGGTGCGACATCATATTTTATGCCTACGTGGCAGGCTTAGCAGCTATACATGGTGGATCACTTGGAGAGGCCAAGGCTGGTCATAGTGGGGAGTAACTTGTACTGTAACATATTACTATGTTACTCTAAACATCTCTATAAATCGGAAAGGAGGGAGTAGTAACATAGACTAGTGTCATATGCAGAGTATGGGAGCACATGATATTTCCCCGTCCGAACTGATCCCAAGTTGGCTTCTCACCTTCTTGGCCCAACAAAAACCCCTCCCCCCTCCCGCGCGCGCTTCCCGCCCTGCGCCAGCTGAGCCCGCCGCTTCACATTGATGGCAAGTCAGGGCGACGCGACCTCTCACTGCTTCCGCCGTTGAAGCGGGCGCTGACGGAGGGCATCGCCCACTGCACGCCCGGCATTTCAGACTACACAGTGGATAGTAACTTTTAGAGCAACTACTATAATTAGATGACATAAGCAGGCTATAAAGGATTTAAATATAGTATTTGTGATTAGTTGAAGGAGAGAGAAGAGGAGAGAGAAGAGAAGCGGATTGTAAACGTGTAGCCGGTTGTACTCCAACATACTCTACTTTGTGAGACAAAAGGTGGGGCCATTATTAATGATATTGTATTTATACTAAAGGGACTAACGGACGCCTTAATTACTCCGTTTTTTTAGACAAACCATGGTGGGGCTATTATTGGATTTTTTTGAGCTATTATTGACTTGGACGTGGGGTTTTGGGGCCAAAGGCCTACTATTATACTCCGACCTGACATGCTCTACCCTAGCCGCCGCTGCATCATATGGTTTCGCACCGTTCCAGATCTTAGCGCCGCCACGAAATTCTTCTCCAGCGCTCCTTCCGGCGTGCACCGTGAGAAGGGACAACAGTCCTCCGAACCCCACCTTTCATGATCCTATACGGGAGAGGGGCAATCAGGTTTTTGGGGAGCACACTCCTGTGACTGCTGCCAGCGACGAATTCCTCAACGACAGCCTTCTTCCCCGACCTCGGTAACCTCTTCATCAACGACATGAGTGACAACATCAACCACATCGGTTCTGCTCCCGCTGTACAGTATGTGATTCTGTCCTCCTGGTTTATTTTTTTTTTGAAACAAGGCAAAAGACTTGCCATTTTCATTTAATAAGAAGAGGTTTCAGAACAGACATCGCCAAGCGGCAGAAAAGCAAAACAATTACTCTCGCGGCATTACATTACGCAAATGCTTAGCGCCTGCAGTGGCCCAAATCGAAACTTCCTCCTGGTTTAGTCCGCATCATTGCTTTGATGTTTGCAATTGTCGTCATGATCTATTTACTGCTGATTCGGATTAAATCTCATCCTAAATTGCACATATATTCAACAATCCAATCCAAAAACCTGATCACAGGCAATTTACTCCGAGTGGTTTTGCTGCGCTTTTGAAGCCGCCTACTTTTAAGGGGGTGCAATATAAAAGGTGGTGCACAAGAGTAGTATATTGGTTTCAGATCATGTACTGCTATGACTCCACTAAGGGTAAGCCTGAGGGCGATCTTAATCCTACACACTAGGAAGCTTTTCAGAACATGGATACCCTCTTCAAAGCCGCCCTGCTGAGTGTTCTTGACGATTCCATTGTGGATTCGTATATGTTGTTTGACAGCGGCAAAGACATGTGGGTAGCGCTCTAGGCCACGTTTGGGCCCTCGGGCGCTGGCAACGAGTTCTACGTCATGGAGCAATTCTGTGACTACAAGATGACTGATGAGCGCTCTGTTGTTTAGCAGACTCATGAGATATAGTCACTCTCTAAGGAATTTGAGCACTTTAAGTGTGTGTAGCCGGACAAATTTGTTGATGGGACCATCATTGCCAAGCTTCCACCTTCTTGGAACGATTTTGCTACTTCTCTGAAAAACAAGATACATGAGTTTTCTGTTTTGGATCTCATTAGCACTCTTGATTTTGAGGAGAAGGCGAGAGCAAAAGACACACGTGATCGGGTCGCCGATGGAGCTTCTAGTGCCCACATGGTACACGAGAAGAACTTCCAGCCCAACCAGCCCCAAAACAACAAGAACAAATCTCAGGGGAAAGGCAAGTTTGATGCAAAGACCAAGCCGTCACATTCTACCAACTTCAAGAAGAATTCTCATAATGGGAAGGGATACAAACCTCAATTTTGGTAGCACCGCACAAAATTTATATGGCTGCGTCTACCTGCTGTCAGCTAACCTCATGGTGCTCCAGGTATTCCTACATTCGTAACTAGGCACAATATGGACCCAAGTTGAGTCATCTCTATTGCCTCATGTGTTTGTTGCAAATGTGTCAGCATGAATTGCAAGATGAGGCAGCTAGCTAGCTGTGGAGTTGCCAACATGCTCAAAGTGCTCACAACATTGAGAAGAAACAAGCATGCCCAGGAAATTAATGCGTGCGCAGGGAGGCCCTTTGCTCAGAGAAGCATCGATCGATTTTCTTTATTTCCACACCTTCTCACAGTTTTGTATATTGGTTATAGTATGGTGAATCATTGAGATGCATAGACATGCTGAACTTTTGTTCTTCTGAATGTTAGTTTAATGTTAGTGTCTGCATCTAGTACCGCATCATCTAATTTGGTGGCTGCACACAGAGAAAATAAATCTCCTTAATTTACTCCATAACCACCCTATTAAATAGGCCTAGTAACAAACCAGGCGCATGCAGTGGCCGGCGGGCACATGCATCCTTCATGCATGGCCAGTCATGCAGCAACACAAAAGAAGAGAGCGGTTCTTAGGAAAAAGCGAGTAGTTAGTGCAGCGGGCCATATAAACATGAACAACTCGCTCTCCCGCTTCCATCTCCCCACCCAATTCCCCCCGCTCCCCAATCTTCCTCACTCGTCCAGAAAAGCCTGCTCACCTTCTTCCTTACTCGTACAGAAAATGTTTGCTCCTCTTCTTCCACTCCTACAGAAATCCCCAGCCATCCTTCTTCCCCACTCGCACTGCCACTAGGCTCGTCTCTGGCTACTCTGCTCAAACCCGTGAGCTCGGTGCGACGCCTACAAGGAAAATGGAGTCGGCTGGCCCCAGCGCCAAGAAGATGAGGCTCCCGCCAGCGGCGACGCCGGTTGTAGATCCCACACCCGGTAGCGCGGGGGGAAGCGGTGAGCCCCCCCCCCCACCCGGAATTGAGGAACCGGTAGAATCTCTGGTGGACCGCATCAGCAATCTCCCGGATGTCATCCTTGAGGAGATCATCTCGCTTCTCCCCACCAAGGATTGCTGCCACACACAAGTCCTCTCAACTCGGTGGAGCCCTCTATGGTGCACCGCGCCCCTCAATCTCGACTGTCGTTAGATATCTGTCCTTCCTGAATTTGATCTCATCAGAGCCATCGTCTCTTCTCACCAGCAGGGCCCCGTTCAATGCCTCTGCATCCCGACAAGCTACCTGCTGTCCATACCCGGCAAGGTGGACGCTTGGCTGATATCCCCTGAATTCGGAGAACTCCATCAGTTTGAGTTCTACCATTACCACGAAAGTTTCATACCACGAACATACCAAGAATTCGTGCCCACACCACTGTTGTCCATCTCGTGGTTTTCCTCCTCTATCCACACTGCCACCTTCGCCTGGTGCCATCTACCAGACGATCTGGTACAAATGCTTCAACTCCCACTGCTAAAAAAAATTTCGCTTGTGGTGGTTTATCTGTCGGAGGCCTCACTGCACAGCATCATCCACTCCAGTTGCCCTGCCCTAGAGCGCTTGCTGATTATGTTGGGATAGAAATCGGTATCAGTTGTCTCCAAATAAAGTCGACTCACCTTAAAAGCGTTGGAATTTGTTTTGAAGGACAATAGCTCATTATTAAAGATGCCCCTTCACTTGAAAGGTTGCTCCTTGATAATTGTTATACACCTTCAGAAATAACTGTCATCTCTGCGCCCAAACTGGAGACCTTGGGTGTAATTCATGACCCGTTTAATAATCACACGGAGTTGGTGTTTGGCTCCTCACCTTTTCAGGTACCGTATATTATCATCTACACATTTGTAATCATATGCTGCATTTTTCATTTGTGCGCATAAGTTTTATATCATCTTGGAGTACACTTTGGGTATTAATATTATGTTATATGCTCAATGAAGAGTTCGTCCATTGATAGCCTATCAATGCTGCTGGATTCTGTCAAGATCATATATATCAGAATGTATAGTTTTGATCTGGACATAATTATTCGCTTGCTGCGATGCTTTCGATCTCTGGAGAATTTATACATAGAGGTGATAATTTCATCCACATTGAAAGCCCGTATATATTGTAGTAGAATTAACTGTTCAGCTGTCGTTCTCTCGACATACTCTTTTTTCAGACCTTAACTGTTTTCAATCTTCATGTCTACTTAGGCGGAACCACATGGAGAAAAACATATAACCAATCGTTGGCGTAATAAGCACAAGGATTTTCTCATTTCTCATGACATTCGTTTGAGGACAATAACAATGGGATGATATGCATCCAACCAGGCAAAAGAAGCTTTGTCACATTCTTCCTGTTGAATGCGAGGTTACTATTGTCCATGAGGCTTAATTTTTACAGCAAGAGATTTCTCACGGACGAACATGTTGAACAGCAAAAAAAGAAGTTTCAGGTGGACAAATGGGCTTCTAAACATGCTCGGCTTCTATTTACAACAAGTTGTAGACATCCTAAAATAATTTTTTTTGCATAGGATGTTGATTTTATGGATCAGACCGATCCATTTGTTTGTGACTGCAAAAAAGAGTGGTTGGGTTAGATGTTACCGTCATGTTCAAGCTGGGTTTTGTCTAAAATTTGATGAACAATTAATCCTTGGCCTTTTTGTACCATTTGTATGCTTGACTTGCATGTTGTTGCCCTCGTACTCCCCTCCACCTGCCACTACACTGCCGCATCTTCCATGGCTGTTGTTCGTTCCCGTCCGACGCCTTACCGTCGTTCTCCGCCTTGGTTAGCTCGTTATGCTCGCCGCCGTCTAGTGTTGTCCACATGGTCAACAACCAAGAGGAATCAAGAGATGACTGTATGTGGAGAGGCTAACAGTAGGGACCCACCAGGGTCATTGCATTTCGCAAGTAGGAGCCTCGTTATTACAAGCCAAAACAAAACTTCCTCCTAATTGTTTGACAACTAGGTTCCACGCCATTGTCAATGTACTCAATAAACGAGAAAATTACACAACGAGCAGATAACACCAGGGACCCAGCAGCTCGCCCAGTTGTTTTTCATTTTCAGAGATGGAGCTCAACTGCGTGCTGTGCGGGGGCTGTGGCCCGTCTAGCCCACGCTTACGCTTTTATTAAGCACATGACGAGCCCAGTTGATATTTTTTTCTTTCTGAAATTGGCTAGCCCAGTTCTTTTTTTTGGAGAATACCGAAACCAAGGCCTACTTGCTTTTCTCAGCCCTGCTAGGCTGCAAATCTATCAAGACGAGGTAAGAAATGCGCTTCCCCAGAAAACGGGCTATAAGTTGTAAGAAATGGGCTGTAAATTTTTAAACCAAAGCCAACCGGCAATTGCAATAAAATATCATTTTTTTAGGATTTCTCTACTCTCTACTCTTATAAAAACCAAAGCCAACAGCCAATTACATTAAAATATCATCTTTTCACCCACAAGATAAACTACTCATACAAATGCATCTTCATGTTCCGTGCAACGAACGACATCTTGCTAGTTAAGATTCTAAATTTCATTCTTTTTTTGCGGACAATTGTTTTTTGAATTTTATTTTGATATAATTTTTTGAAAACTAATTTTAGCGTGACTCAAAATTTCATGATTAAAAGAGTTCGGACCCCACCGAAATATGCAAAATTCCGTTGAATTTTTTAGCAGTGCCCAGAATATATGGTCTGTAATGCTAATAAAAAGAATATGGGCTTCAAATATCCTTAAGAATTAGAAAATGGGCTGTAAATTATTGAAAATAATGGCTAATGGGCTGTATGCTATTTTCCACAGATTTGGAGGGTGACTTCTGGGCCTACTAGGTTGACGATGACGCTGTCCTAAATTTTTTTTGACGCGTACGCAAGGCTTTGTCAACTTAGTCAACACACAGTAGTGACTGTTGGATGTCCATCCAATGGCCGCCGTGCTTCTTCAATCTCTGATCTTCCTGCTCCAGCCGCCCAAACCAGCGCCGACGGGACTGTCTGCTCCCTCCTCCCGTGGCTAGTTGTGCTGCCGCCAAGCCATCTCTCTAACCACCCACACATCATGTTATTTTCCGGCGACGTCAGCCTCACCCCGCAGCCGACCAGTCAGCGCTTGTTGTCCCCTCAGCGTGGGCATCCGCTGCGGTGGCTTCGCCGGCTCCGGGTGGTTCTCTTCGTGGCCCCTACCCTCGTCCACCGTGTTTGTGCTCTCAGCGCGGCGAGGTCAACATGGTAAACAAACAACAGCCATCGGAAGAGGCTGACAGTAGGGGCCCACACAGGAAAATGCCTCCTTATTACGCGCAAAATAATGATTCCTCCACCTGATAGCTGGGACCCACCGGAAGGGTCTCTGTATTTTGCGAAAAAACGTCCCCCCCCGCTGTCATCTCGGACCCACCGGAAATGCCTCCTTATTACGCAGAAAAAATGAATACTCCCCCTGCTAGTTGGGACTCACTTTGGTGGGAGGCTGACTTGTGGGCTACTAAGTTTACGGGGACGGAGGGCTTTCTCAACTTAGTCAATATGAACGACTCTAGCTCCGGTGACCGTATGATGTCCATCCAACGACCGTAGTGCTTCTTCAACCTCTGGTCTTCGTGCTCTAGCCGCCCAAAGTAGCGCCGGTCGTGCCGCGTGCTCCTGCCTCCCATGGCCGGCTGTGATGCCGCAGAGGCCTCACCGCCCCCTACTACTCCCACCGCTGGCCAGGCCATCCCTCTACTCACCCACACCCCCTGTTATTCTGCGGTGACGACAGCTTCACCCTCGTACTCCTCTTGGCGTGGGCATCCACTGCTGCGTCTTCCCCGGCTCCGCGTAGGCCTCGCCTCGTCCACCGCCGTGGTGCTCTCGGCGCGGCGTGCTCAATGTGGTCAAGGACCGACTTCCATCGGAAGAGTACTGTGCATGGAGAGGCTGACAGCTGGGTCCATGGTGGCCGCAAGGAAGTGCCTCCTTATTACGCGCAAAATAATTATTCCTCCACCTGACAGCAGGGACCCACCGGACGGGCCACCAGTATTTCGTGAAAAAAACGTTTCCCCCCTGACTGCTGGGACCCACCAGCTACATCTTCGCACGATAAGGAAGTGCGTCCGGGCAAAAAAAAACAAAATGATTCGCCCCCCTGACTGCTAGGACCACCAGCTACATCTTCGCAGGCAAGGAAGTGCCTGACAGTCGGGACCCACCTGGTCGAAGCGTACGTAGCGTTGTCATTCTGGCCGCGAACGTGTACGTACATACTGGTCGATGTAGAGGCGCGCACGTGTCGTAGTAGAGGCACGCAGGTAGCATGTACACGTACGTACAATGGCGAGGGTGCAAGAAAGAAAATACGGCCAAGTACATACATACGGGCAGGGTCTCGAACGCCTACTCGCGCATACGTACATGGCTGGGTCAGAACGGAGAAACAGTGTCGTCGTCGTGTTCATGGGGAGCCAACCGGCTGGGTCGGAACGGAATGCGTGGTCGTGTTCATCGGGAGGACTTGGATGGAACAGGCGATGGAAACGAGGCCTAGCATACCACACAATGGAGGAAATGGACCTCCTATGTTCGGAATGGGGTCCTGTTGATCGGGAGGGATGTGGCGTACCCAAAATTGAGGAAACAGACCTCCTACGGTCGAAACGGGGGTCCTGTTGATCGGGAGGGGTGTGGCGTACCGCAAAACAGACAAAACGGACTTGTGTTGGAGCACTACGGTCGAAACGGGGGTCCTGTTGATCGGGAGGGGTGTGGCGT
>NC_041391.1:206568156-206577327 GCF_002162155.2 Triticum dicoccoides | reverse complement strand
CCTCCACGGGCACCCCTCCTTCGTCTACTGTTCATCCAGCCCTCCACAACACGGGTTCCTGTTCAACCACCCCTCCACGGCCACCCCTCCACCGTCTACTGTTCATCCAGCCCTCCACACCATGGGGTCCTGTTCATCCAGAGGCAACGCCATCGCTCACTGTTCATCCACCCCCCCCGCAACGCTCACTGTTCATCCAATCGATCGGCTTCAGTTAGCAGCAGTAGTGAAGGAATCGCTCCATCAGGTTCAGTTAACAGCCATCGATCGATCGCCCGGGTTCTGTAACGCGTAGCCTGCAGTGTAATCGCTCGGGTTCAGTTAGAGCCCAACGCCTCGCTCGGGTTCAGTTAGAGCCAACGCCTCGCACACACGCGCGTACGTGTACGAGAGAAACGTGCATCGCTCGGCCCCCGACCTCCTACCGTAACCGGCAACTCCCTAAAATTTTCCTCCCCCTCGCTTCTACCATGGTTTTTTCCGTCATGGACGGTGCAAAGAATGTCGTGCAGCTGCGTCTCCAGCCCGCCCAGGACGAAAATCCCATTTTCTGTCATGATTTTTTTTCATAGAAGTAGGAGCCCACCACATCTATGATGATACCAGGTTTTGTCACAATTATCGTCATAGAAGTGTCATATGTATGACAATTTTTTTTCGCTCGGCCCAAAATGTGATAGATGTGTCTTTTTTTGTAGTGATAGATAGAGAAGGTTCTTAGGCATTCTTGTCCATCCACTTGGCAAAAGAAAAAGAAACCAATCAATAAAAGCAACAAGTGGATATCCTCGAATGAGTTAAATATGCAACCAACATGCTCACTCAATAAAGTGGCAAATGAAATATGTGGCAAAGCATGCACAACCAATTCTAGCATCTATCAAACAATTGGCAATGACAAGGTCATATATATATGAGTATATTGACTTAGGAGTTAAATGAGAACATTTGGTGATAGGTCATACTCATCGTTTAAGCTCAAGTGGGGTTACCACGTTTACATAATGCATTGATGTGTTCACACCATTAGAGTTGCTTGGACTCAATTCTTAGAGTTAAGCTCCCCCTAGATGTGAGATTCCCCCTATTGAGGGATGAACTAACCTTGGTTTTTGTCGATGATGACTTCATGTAGGTGTTGAAGATGTGGATGCTCAATGTTGATGTAGATCATTTGGAGCAATCCTTTGGAGTGAGTTGCACTTTTAATACCTACACGGGTTAGTCCCACAAGGAACAAATAAGGATATCCATAGAAATAGAGTGATGCACACACAAGATGATGTCTATGAAAGCATTAGGTTACCTTGTCCCTTGTCTTACCAACAAGAGGGTTTGTTACTCCTTGAACTAGTGCAAGATGTGGAAGTTGATTGCACTTGTTGTTACCAAAAATGATATGAGTGAAATATGTTGGCGGAGTCACCCTCAAGAACTCTCTAGTTCTTCTTCTTCGGGATCCACATCATCTTGATGGGAATCCTTGGAGTTTTAGTCGTACTTGATGAAGTAGAACTTGATGTAGTCTTGGGAACCCACTTGACCAAGGCCTTAGGAGCTTCTTCAAATGCATCAATCTCCTCTTGAAGCTTGTCCTTGCCTTTTTGCTTGTGGTCTTGTGGTGGAAGATCATCTTGAGCTTTTGTCCCCTTGAAGGAAGTAGGATCATACTTCTCTTGTTGAGGAACAAACTTCATCTTGGGATATTGATCTTCTTCCCACTCAACTCCATTGGCATTGAACTTTCGTTCAAAACCAACACCTTGGTTCTTCCGGTGCCTTCCTTGCTTGCGTACAATTTCCTCAAATTGCTTACTCTCGGCAAGGCTCTTGTAAACACCTTTCTCTATAATTCCCTTCAATAAGCTATTTTCTTGCTCAAGTGTAACTTGGCTAAGAGAATCATTAGTAGAATCAAGAGAACTACTAGAAGCAACAACATTGGATTTAGCATGATTATTGTTACTACTAGAGGAAGAATCCTCCTTGTTCTTGTTAATGGACTTGACTTGAGGCATGTAAGTTGATAAGAGTAAACGCTTGGCAATGTAAGAAGAACTTTTCTTACAGAGATCATCATTGATTGCCTTTAAGAACTCATGCTCTTGCTCAAGGTTGAGCTTTTCAAAGCGTAACTTCTCATGAGCCCTTAAAAGTTCTCGATGATCTTCTAAGATAGTTTCATGAGCTAACTTAAGAGTGTTTAGTTCTTTAGTTAGAAGCTCAATCTTCTCCCTATCATTGTCGTTCGTTTTATCTTGATTGGCATGATTAATTGACATTTCATCATAGTATTCATCACTAGAGTTGTCAACAAGTAAATCATCATCACCTAGCAAATCATCTTCATCACTATTGAAATCAACATACTCGGGGTGTGTTACCTTTGGGCCTTTAGCCATGAAGCATCTTCCAAGTCCTTCATTTGGTGAATCAAATATGTCGTAGGAGTTGGTTGACACACGTGCTAGACCGGCAACACCTTCATCTTGAGTATATTCAGAGTCGGAGTGATAGCTTCTCTCAGAGTGATTGTCGGAGTCAGAGCTGGATACCCATTCACCAACATGAGCTTGATGTCTTTGTTTTGTGTAGCTCCTTGATGACTTGTCCTTCCTTTATGAATCCTTGCTTCTCCGGGATGTTCTTTGTTAATAACGATCATCTCTACTCCTTCTCTCTCTTGGTGGTGATTCTTCTCTTCTACTTCTGCTCTTTGGTGATTCTTCTCTTCTTTTGTGGGGTGCCGTACACTCATTGGAATAGTGTCCGGGTCTCCCACAATTGTAGCAATTGCGCTCTCGACTAGAAGATCTTTTGTCATTGTGGGACCTTGACTTGGAGCTTCTCTCTTTGCTTCTAGTCTTGTAGAATTTGTTGAAGTTCTTCACCATTAAGCTCAATTCTTCATTGAAGGTTTGTTTCTCACTTGATGATGTAGGGGCTTCACATGAGGCTTTGTAAGCACCACTTGACTTGTTGTGAAGTTCCTCCTTACCCTTGAGTGACATCTCATGAGCAACAATTCTTCCAATGACTTCCGTTGGCTTGAGATCTTTGTAATTGGGAATCATTTGGATCAATGTGCACATGGTATCATATTTTCCGTCCAAAGCTCTTAGGATCTTCTTGATGATGAATTTGTCGGTCATCTCTTCACTTCCTAAGCCCGCAATCTCATTTGTGATAAGAGCAAGCCTAAAGTACATTTCAGCGACACCTTCACCATCCTTCATTTTGAACTTGTCAAGTTGACTTTGGAGCACATCCAACTTGGATTCCTTGATGGAGTCGGTACCTTCATGCATATCAATCAAAGTATCCCAAATTTCCTTTGCATTCTCAAGACGGCTGGTTTTGTTGAATTCTTCGGGGCACAATCCATTGAAGAGGATATCACAAGCTTGAGCATTGTATTGCAGCATCTTCAACTCATCCGTGCTAGCTTCACGGTTCGGTTCTCTCCCATCAAAGAATTCACCTTGCAAGCCAATACACAAAATATCCCAAACGGCAGGGTTATGTCCGAGAATATGCATTTTCATCTTATGATTCCAACTAGCAAAATTCGTACCATCAAAGTAAGGACCTGTACGGTGATAATTTCCCTCGCTAGACGCCATACTCTCCTAGGTTGTGAAACCAAGTCTATGACCACCAAAAGCTATGGAAATCAAAGCAAATGTAGACCAAAGATCTGATACCACTTGTAGGATCGGAAGTATGTCTATAGGGGGGTGATTAGACTACTTGACCAAATAAAACCTTATCCTTTTCCCAATTTTAGTCTGGCAGATTTTAGCTATCTTAGCAGAAGTCAAGCAATCTTAACACAATTCAAGCAAGCATGCAAAGAGTATATGAGCAGTGGAAAGTAAAGCATGCAACTTGCAAGAATGTAAAGGGAAGGGTTTGGAGAATTCAAACGCAATTGGAGACACAGATGTTTTTGTTCGTGGTTCCGATAGGTGGTGCTATCGTACATCCACGTTGATGGAGACTTCAACCCACGAAGGGTAAAGGTTGCGCGAGTCCACGGAGGGCTCCACCCACGAAGGGTCCACGAAGAAGCAACCTTGTCTATCCCACCATGGCCGTCGCCCACGAAGGACTTGCCTCACTAGCGCTAGATCTTCACGAAGTAGGCGATCTCCTTGCCCTTACAAACTCCTTGGTTCAACTCCACAATCTTGTCGGAGGCTCCCAAGTGACACCTAGCCAATCTAGGAGACACCACTCTCTAAGAAGTAACAAATGGTGTGTTGATAATGAACTCCTTGCTCTTGTGCTTCAAATGATAGTCTCCTCAACACTCAACTCTCTCTCACAGGATTTGGATTTGGTGGAAAGATTATTTGAGTGGAAAGCAACTTGGGGAAGGCTAGAGATCAAGATTCATATGGTAGGAACGGAATATCTTGGTCTCAACACATGAGTAGGTGGTTCTCTCTCAGAAACAACAAGTTGGAAGTGTAGATTTGTTCTGATGACTCTCTCCACAAATGAAGAGGAGGTGGAGGGGTATATATAGCCTCCACACAAAATCTAACCGTTACACACAACTTACCAAACTCGGTGGGACCGAATTGAGAAACTCGGTCGGACCAATTTAGCAAATCTAGTGACCGTTAGGATTTTTTGTGGGACCGACATGCAACTCGGTAGGACCGATATGGTTAGGGTTAGGGCATAATGTAATCTCGGTGAGACCTATTACACAAACTCGGTGAGACCGATTTTGGTAATAAGCTAACCAGAGAGTTGGTCAGGTAAACTCGGTGGGACCGGTTCGCTCATTTCGGTGGGACCAAAATGTTACGAAAAGGAAACAACGAGTTTACATTGCAATCTCGGTGGGACCAATCGCTCATCTCGGTGGTACCGAAACGTTACGAAGGGAAACAGAGAGATTACAATCCCATCTTGGTGAGACCGAGATCCCTATCAGTGAGACCGATTTGCCTAGGGTTTGTGGCAGTGGCTATGACATCTGAACTCGGTGGCGCCGGGTAGAAAGAATCGATAGGGCCGAGTTTGACTTTTGGGTTTACATCATATGTGGATGTGAGAAAGTAGTTGAGGGTTTTGGAGCATATCACTAAGCACTGTGGAGCAAGAAACTCATTAAGCAACACCTCATCCCTTCTTGATAGTATTGGATTTTCCTATAGACTCAATGTGATCTTGGATCACTAAAATATAAAATGTAGAGTCTTGAGCTTTTGAGCTTGAGCCAATCCTTTTATCCTTAGCATTTTGAGGGATCCACTTTTCTCATCCATGCCATGCCATTCATTGAGCTTTTCCTTAAATATTCATCTTGGAATGATGTTAGCTCAATGAGCTATATGTTGTTAGGAATTACCAAAACCACCTAGGGATAGTTGCACTTTCAATGGTTAATGAAGGCATTGTCTTGGGGCACAAGATCTCTGAGAGAGGTATTGAAGTTGATAAAGCTAAAGTTGATGCTATTGAAAAGATGCCATGTCCCAAGGACATAAAATGTATAAGAAGTTTCCTTGGTCATGCCGGTTTTTATAGGAGGTTCATTAAGGACTTTTCTAAAATCTCTAGGCCTCTGACTAATTTATTGCAAAAAGATATTCCTTTTGTCTTTGATGATGATTGTGTAGAAGCATTTGAAATACTTAAGAAAGCTGTGATCACTTCACCTATTGTTCAGCCACCTGATTGGAATTTACCTTTTGAAATTGTGTGTGATGCTAGTGATTACGCTATAGGTGCTGTTCTGGGGCAAAGAGTTGATAAGAAATTGAATGTTATCCAGTATGCTAGTAAGACTCTTCATACTGCCCAGAAAAATTATGCTACTACTAAAAAGAATTCCTAGAAGTTGTGTTTGCATGTGATTAGTTTAGACCTTATATTGTTGATTCCAAAGTTACTATTCACACTGATCATGCTTCTATTAAATATCTTATGGAAAAGAAAGATGCTAAGCCTAGACTCATTAGATGGGTTCTCCTACTCCAAGAATTTGATTTGCATATTATTGATATAAAGGGAGCTAAGAACCCCGTTGCAGATAGCTTGTCTAGGTTAGAGAATGTGATGACCCACTGCCTATTGGTGATAGCTTTCCTGATGAACAATTAGCGGTCGTTAATGCTTCTCGTACTGCTCCTTGGTATGCTGATTATGCTAATTACATTGTTGCTAAAGTTATACCTCCTAGTTTCACATACCAGCAAAATAAAAAGTTCTTTTATGATTTAAGACATTACTTCTAGGATGACCCACACCTTTATAAAGAAGGAGTAGATGGTGTTATTAGACGTTGTGTACCTGAGCATGAACAGGAACAAATCCTTTGCAAGTGTCACTCTGAATCCTATGGAGGACACCACGGTGGAGATAGAACTGCACATAAGGTATTGCAATCTGGTTTTTATTGGCCTACTCTCTTCAAAGATGCCCGTAAGTTTGTCTTATCTTGTGATGAATGTCAAAGAATTGGTAATATTAGTAGACGTAAAGAAATGCCTATGAATTATTCTCTTGTCATTGAACCATTCGACGTTTGGGCCTTTGATTATATGGGACCTTTTCCTGCCTCTAATGGTTATACACATATTTTAGTTGCTGTTGATTACGTTACTAAGTGGGTAGAAGCTATTCCAACTAGTAGTGCTAATCATAACACTTCTATTAAAATGCTTAAAGAAGTTATTTTCCCGAGGTTTGGAGTCCCTAGATATCTTATGACTGATCGTGGTTCACATTTTATTCATGGTGCTTTCCGTAAGATGCTTGCTAAGTATGATGTTAATCATAGAATCGCATCTCCGTATCACCCGCAGTCTAGTGGTCAAGTAGAGTTGAGCAATAGAGAGCTCAAATTAATTTTGCAAAAGACTGTCAATAGATCTAGAAAGAATTGGTCCAAAAAACTTGATGATGCATTATGGGCCTATAGAACTGCATACAAAAATCCTATGGGCATGTCTCCATATAAGATGGTTTATGGAAAGACATGTCATTTACCTCTTGAACTCGAACATAAAGCATATTGGGCTATTAAAGAGCTCAACTATGACTTCAAACTTGCCAGTGAGAATAGGTTGTTTGATATTAGCTCCCTTGATGAATGGGGAACCCAAGCCTATGAGAATGCCAAGCTATTCAAGGAAAAAGTCAAACGCCGGCATGACAAAAGGATACAAAAGCGTGAGTTTAATGTAGGAGATTATGTGTTATTATTCAACTCTCTTTTAAGATTTTTTGTAGGAAAACTTCTCTCTAAATGGGAAAGTCCTTACGTTATCGAGGAGGTCTATCGTTCTGGTGCCATAAAAATTAACAACTTCAAATGCACAAGTCCAAGGGTGGTGAACGGTCAAAGAATTAAACATTACATCTCAGGTAATTCTATCAATGTTGAAACTAATATTATTGAAACCATAACCCCAGAGGAATACATAAGGGACACTTTCCAGAACGTTCCAGACTCCGAAAAGGAATAGGTATGTGGTACAGTAAGTAAACCGACTCCAAAGCAATTCTAATGGCATTTTTTATTAGTTTTTGAATATTTAAGAATTTTAGGAAGAAAGAAGTTGTCCGGGAAGGACACGATGCCTCCACGAGGGTGGAGGGCGCGCCCACCCTTACTGCGCGCGCCCCCTATCTCGTGGCCACATCGTGTGCCTCCCGGAATCCGTTTTCTTGCACATTACATATTTTGGTCGGTAAAAATTCATTATATAAACCCCCGAAGGTTTTCACCACCGTATCACGCAATTATCCTTTGTCTTCGTTTCGTGATGTTCTATTACAGGTTTAGAGCAATATGTCATCTTAGGATTCAGAAGGAGAAAGCTATGTGGCTGACTACCTTGCAGACCCTAAGGTCTACGGGGACTTGGAGCATGATGGCTGGACCTCTGAAGAAGAAGAAGACTATGAGCCTAAGGGAAAGGAGGAGACGAGCTCAGACGAGGACGAAGCCCCATTACCTCAGCCTGGGGACATGTATGTGGAGTTTAAAAAGTCAAGCCTCCCTGATAGAGCAAAGAAGCCAAAGATCAAGTTTATTCCTTTTTGTCTCTTGCAGGAAAATAAACAGGAATTGTGGAAAAGAGTATTAAGCCTTGAGCAGGAGATCGAGGACCTAAAAGAGCAAAATACTATACTCAAGCGTAAATTGAGGAACAAGCCTACATCATCAACAACTCCTACTTCACCACCTCCGAGGACATAATTACATGGGTATGGGCACTCCCCTTGGCAACTTCCAAGCTTGGGGGAGGTGCCTCTGTATCGTATCACCATCATACTCTTATCTTTACCATTTTATTTAGTCTGATCCTTTTAGTAGTATCTTCATCTAGTAGATTGAAGTTTTGATATCAAGCAGTTTTGAGTTTGCTTTGTGATCTCTTTATGTAATTGAGACTGTGAGCTATCTATAATAAAGATTAGTGTTGAGTCAAGGGCTTTGCTATGTTGATATGATCTTTGGAAAGTAGAAAGAATAAAAGAGTTCATATTGATCTTATGGATAGTAATGACTTCACAACTAGAAAGTCTGAGGCTTAAAAGTTGTTGAGAGTTGATAGATGTAGTTTTGGTCATCGCTGCAATTAATAGGAAGTAATAAGGAAAGAGAGGTTCACATACAAATATATTATCTTGGATATCTTTTATGATTGGGAGAACTCATTAAGTATGACATGCTAAAAGAGTTGATGTTGGACAAGGAAGACAACGTAATGGCTTATGTTTTCTCACATCTTAGTTAAAGAATATTGTCATTGACCTTCCAACCATGTTGAGCTTGCCTTTCCCCCTCATGCTAGCCAAATTCCTTGCACCAAGTAGAGATACTACTTGTGCTTCCAAATATCCTTAAACCCAGTTTTGCCATGAGAGTCCACCATATCTACCTATGGATTGAGTAAGATCCTTCAAGTAA
Source organism: Triticum dicoccoides (assembly GCF_002162155.2). Lineage (NCBI taxonomy): Eukaryota > Viridiplantae > Streptophyta > Magnoliopsida > Poales > Poaceae > Triticum > Triticum dicoccoides. The sequence continues at coordinate 206,568,389 of NC_041391.1, read as the reverse complement.
GTTTATGTTTAGATCAATAAAGGTCCATATACAAGTGGCAATATAAAGTGACGTTCTTTTGCATTAAGATTTTATGCATCCAACCCTAAAAGCACATTGCAACCTCTGCTTCCCTCTGTGAAGGGCCTATCTTTTAGTTTATGTTTTTACTTTATGCTTGAGTCAAGGTGCTCTTCACCTTTCCCTTTTTCATTTTATCCTTTGGCAAGCTTCTCGTGTTTGAAAGATCATGA
>NC_041391.1:206530424-206567916 GCF_002162155.2 Triticum dicoccoides | reverse complement strand
GTTATCATGGACTATTATTGTTGACATCACCTAAAGGTGAATACGTTGGGAGGCAACACAATAAGCCCCTATCTTTCTCAGTGTCCAACTAAAACTCCATAACCACAAGTATTGCATGAGTGTTAGCAATTATAGAAGACTACACGATAGTTGAGTATGTGGACTTGCTGAAAAGCTCTATTCTTGACTCTTTCTGATGTTATGATAAATTGCAATATCTTCAATGGCTGAGATTATAGTTTGTTAGCTTCCAATGAAGTTTCTGAACCATGCTTGACATTGTGAATTGATCGTTACTTTAGCATAAGAAGTCATATGAAAAAATCTATATATGTTGCTGTTATAAGAATGATCATGATGCCCTCATGTCCATATTTTATTTTTATCAACACCTCTATCTCTAAACATATGGACATATTTTTCGATTTCGGCTTCCGCTTGAGGACAAGCGAGGTCTAAGCTTGGGGGAGTTGATACATCTATTTTGCATCATGATTTTATATCAATATTTATTGCATTATGGACTGTTATTACACATTATATATCAATACTTATGGCTATCCTCTCTTATTTTACAAGGTTTACCATGAAGAGGGGGAATGTCGGCAGCTGGAATTCTGGCTGGAAAAGGAGCAAACATTGGAAACTTATTCTGCACTGCTCCAAAAGTCTTGAAACTCCACGAAACTTATTTTTGGAATTAATAAGAATTATTGAGCGGAAGAAACACCTCAGGGGGCCCACACCCTGGCCAGGAGGGTGGGGGGGCGCCCACCCCTACTGGGCGCGCCCCTGTCTCCTGGGCCCCCTGGGGGCCCCCAGGTGTCCATCTTCTGCTATATGAAGGCTATTACCCTAGAAAAAATCGTGGGCAACCTTACGAGACGAAACTCCGCCGCCACGAGGCGGAACCTTGGCGGAACCAATCTAGGGCTCTGTCAGAGCTGTTCTTCCGGGGAAACCTCCCTCCGGGAGGGGGAAATCATCACCATCGTCATCACCAACGATCCTCCCATCGGGAGAGGGTCAATCTCAATCAACATCTTCACCAGCACCATCTCCTCTCAAAACCCTAGTTCATCTCTTGTATCCAATCTTGTATCCAAACGACAAATTGGTACCTATGGGTTGTTAGTAGTGTTGATTACTCCTTGTAGTTTATGCTAATTGGTTTACTTGGTGGTAGATCATATATTCAGATCCTTAATGCATATTATTACTACTCTGATTGTGAACATGAATATGCTTGTGAGTAGTTACGTTTGTTCCTGAGGACATGGGTGAAGTCTTGCTATTAGTAGTCATGTGAATTTGGTATTTGTTCGATATTTTGATGAGATGTATGTTGTCTTTTCCTCTAGTGGTGTTATGTTTACATTGATTACATGACACTTCACCATTATTTGGGCCTAGAGAAAGGCATTGGGAAGTAATAAGTACATGATGGGTTGCTAGAGTGACAGAAGCTTAAACCCTAGTTTATGTGTTGCTTCGTTAGGGGCTGATTTGGATCCATATGTCTAATGATGTGGTTAGGTTTACCTTAATACTTCTTTTGTAGTTGCGGATGCTTGCAATAGGGGTTAATCATAAGTGGGATACTTGTCCAAGTAAGGGCAGTACCCAAGCACCGGTCCACCCACATATCAAATTATCAAAGTACCGAACGCGAATCATATGAGCATGATGAAAACTAGCTTGATGATAATTCCCATGTGTCCTCAGGAGCTATTTTCTCATTATAAGAAATTGTCCAGGATTATCCTTTGATACAAAAAGGATTGGGCCACCTTGCTGCACTTCATTTACTTTCATTTCTTGTTACTCGTTACAATTTATCTTATCAAAAACTATCTGTTACCTACAATTTCAGAGCTTGCAGAGAAAACTTTACTGAAAACCGCTTATCATTTCCTTCTGCTCCTCATTGGGTTCGACACTCTTACTTATCTAAAGGACTACGATAGATCCCCTACACTTGTGGGTCATCACCCGTAACCGCTCTGGCCCTAGATCCAGAGCAGACCGCGCCGTCCGAGGAAGGGAAGCTAAACCCCACCATGGAAGCCACAGACTCATCGACAGTCGAGCCACACACAGATCCAACATCAAGCTGGGCTTGTGTCACCGGAACCTCGGAGTCGTCTCCGGCCATAGATTCTGGCCCGCGTGCATCCGCATCCATGGAACCTGATTGGGCGCCGATCGTGGAGTTTATCTCCATGGACATCTTCCAGCACTCACCTCTAGGCGATGTGTTAAACTCATTGAAATCCCTCTCCTTGTCGAGGGACTCTCGGCCGAACTATGTACGGCTCGATTGGGAAGCGGATGACGAAGAACTTCGTTTCCCACCCACCACCCACTTTATAGCCACTGTCGACGACTTAACCGACATGATTGATTATGACTCCGAAGACATTGATGGTATGGATGACAATGCCGGAGAGGAGCGGGAACCACCGCCTACAGGGCGCTGGACAACCACCTCCTCGTATGACATATACATGGTGGATACACCCAAAGAGAACAACGGCAACAATGAAAATCCAGTCGAGGATAAACCTCCTCAGACACAGCCAAAACACCAATGTCAGTGGCGCTGCTCTAAGCCACACCATGGTAAAAACAGCAACACCGTCAGAGGAGAAAACAATACTCCGGGCAATGCCAAAGACAATGAAGACCCTATTGAGCCAACCTCCGAACAGGAGGAACGGGAGGATGGGCAAGTCAGCCCCAATGAACAAGCCATGAATGAAGACTCGGAAGGCAGTAATTACCTTCCGATCTCCGAGAATGAAGTGAGCCTCGGCATCGAAGGCTTCATCGTGCTTGAGGTGCCCATCGAGCAGGAGCGCTTCAAGCGCCAGCTAATAGCCACTTCAAGGATCCTAAAAAAGAAGCAGCAGCAGCTTCAAGCCGACCAGGATCTGCTCAATGATAGATGGACTGACGTCCTAGAAGCCGAGGAATATGGCCTTGAGCGTGCAACCAAGAGTTACCCGAGGCGAAAATTGTTACCCCGGTTTGATGACGAGGCGCCGGAACCCGTCCTACCTGCGCACAATGCGGCTGACCGTCCACCATGTGGCCGGGATAAAGTGGCACCTCGAGGCGAACACCAGCCTGCACTACCTCGCCATAAAAACAGAAATACAACAGCTCGGGGATATACACATGACCTGCGGGATGACTTGGAAAACAGAGCACGCTAGACCAATCGATCTACGGATCGCGGGGGCGTGCCCCGATGCGTGATGATGGCCACCAGGCCGGACGTGACATACATGACCACGTCCGGGCCGAAAACTGCAGACGAACTCCATCTGAGCTATGTCACGACCTGGCCCGATATAAAGGCGCTGCACACCCCCTTTGCTTCACTGACGAGGTAATGGAACATGAATTCCCGGAAGGGTTTAAACCCATAAACATCGAATCATATCATGCCATCAAATACCTCCCACTAAAACTCAAGGGACCAGCTCGACACTGGTTGAATAGCCTGCCCAAAAACTCCATCGGCAGCTGGGAGGACTTGGAAAACGCCTTTCTTGACAACTTTCAAGGAACATATGTCCGACCTCCGGATGCCGACGACTTAAGTCATATAGTTCAACACCCAAGAGAGTCAGCCAGGAAATTCTGGATTAGGTTCTTAACTAAAAAGAACCAGATAGTCGACTGTTCGGATGCCGAAGCCCTAGTGTCCTTTAAGCATAGCATCCGCGACGAATGGCTCTCCCAACACCTCGGCCAAGAAATGCCGAAGTCCATGGCAGCCCTCACGACACTTATGACCCGCTTTTGTGCGGGTGAGGATAGCTGGCTAGTCCATACCAATAATCATACAAGCGAACCTGGCACCACTGAGGCCAGAATCAGTAACGACAAGCCACGACACAACAGACACAAGTGTCGAAGCAATGGTGACAACAGCGAAGACACGACTGTCAATGCCGGATTCAGTGGCTCTAAGTCCGGTCAGCGGAAGAAACCATTTAAGAGAAACAATCTGGGTCCGTCCAGTTTGGACCGCATACTTGATCGTCCATGTCAAATCCACGGCACTCCTGATAAACCATCCAATCATACCAACAGAGAATGTTGGGTCTTCAAACAGGCTGGCAAGTTAAATGCCAAAAACAATGAGAAGGGTCGCAAAGCGATGATGATGATGGGGAGACCCGGCCACCGAAAGCGGCTCAACTGCTCCTGGACCCGCATACTTTTACTATTTATTTTTCTTTTCAGGTTTCTTTCTCCCCTAATCCTTTTCCTGATAACCTGATCATCGGACCTATCAAGGGACGTATACACCAAGAAGGCAAGAAGCTTTGACGTACAAGGGAACTCCCAGGTGGTCTCTGCTAACTATTGTTATACATGTTTTAAAAACCCGCACGCAGCTCGCCCTTGGTCGTGGCATGTCAAATAGCCCTATTTTCTTATTGCATTACTTGTACAAATATGCCTTGACGTATTAATCAAATTACAATGGAAAATAGTTTGCGGCTCAATATTTGCGGCGTCAGCTTATTACTTGCTTTTTTCCTTGTCTTTATATTCTTATCAATTGCGCTCGTACACTCTGGTACGCCTTAATTAGCCAGGGGCTTCATCACACCCCACAATACGACAATAAAGTCCGAACACTTTTACAGTACAGTTTGGCACCCCGAACTTATAGCATTATATGCATCGGCTCTGAATCATGTCTTTGGTCAATAGTTGGGTTGCCCGGCTCATGTGCTTACTACCTTACGTTCCGCTATATCGGCTAGGGTAGTAAAGGGAGAAGTACTGTGATTGTGTCTCGGTTCTTTCGGATGAGCACCTCAATAGAGAAAGCCTAAAACTGACTGTCATAATGCGGCGAGAGACGGTCAGCTGTTCGAGAGGTTACACATCTTTAGCATTTTTTTCCGCATTATTCAATGAATCATTTTTATCCGATCATGCGTGTATAGCGCCCTAAGTTCGGACTTCCGAACACCAGGGGCTACGCCTAAATTTTTCTTGTCAAACTCCTATGGCTAAGTGAGAGTAATAAAGCCGCATAGTCCGATTGCTCGAATCGTTGCGCTAAACACCTCCTTAAAGGACCAAAACCTTGGATAAATAGTGTTTAGATTTATCCCGAACACCCCCGTACTACCTACGTGGGGGCAGAAGCCGACGACTGGCCAACTCTCAGATTTAAACAAAAACGGCCGCACAGGAGGTAAAAGTTTCAAATAACAGACATTATATTACATAACGGATCTGTTTCATAGTACATGACATGATAACATGAGTGTATTCATGGGAATATGATATCCTTAGCACATTGCTCCGCCACATGGCGGGACCCTCCAGGACACTGTCAAAATATAGTTCGGGTGTGCGGTGCTCCTTGCCCACGGGCGGTCCTTCACTCATCAGCTTGATGGCGTCCATCTTCGCCCAGTGCATCTTGGCACGGGCGAAGGCCATTCACGCACCTTCGATGCAGACCGACCGCTTGATGGCGTCAAGCCAAGGGCAGGCTCTGACCAGCCGCTTCATGAGTCCGAAGTAGCTGCTAGGAATAGCTTCGGTAGCCATAGCCGGATTATTAAATCCTCCATGGCTAGTTTGGCTGCCTTATGCAGCTCGACCAGTTGTTTTAGCGAATCGCTAAAGGGCACAGGATGTTCTGGCGCAAGGTATTGCGACCAAAACAGCTTCTCAGTGGAACTTCCCTCTTCGGCTCGGTAGAATTCCGCAGCATTTGACATGCTGCGCGGCAAATCCACAAATGCCCCTGGAGAACTCCAAATCCGGGTCAGTAAGAGAAACCTTTCCTTCACATATTTGCTCTACATTATAAAAGCCTTACCCGCCGCGATTTTCTTCGCTGCCTGGATTTCCTGGAGGGCGCCCTGGGCTTCGGCTCGGGCATCTTGTGCGCTCTGGCGGGCATTGGCAAGTTCGGACTCTTGATCCAAGATGTTGCGCTCCAAGGACTCGCACTTCTTGACGGTGTCTTGGAGCTCCTGCTGGACCTCACTGACACGGGCGTCCTGCTTTTCGTGTGCGTCTTGTTCCTTGGCCGCTCTGTCCTCGGCCTTGGCCAGTGCCTTCTTGAGGGCCTCTACTTCGGTTGTTGCCCCTAATAAATATAATGACACTTCAGTCAGAAAAATACATTCAGTTTTTCTCAATTTAGATAAGGTTATTGCATACTTTTATTTTCCTCCAGCTGCTTCTTCACACGGTCGAGCTCTTCCTCGGCCCGCTCCAGACTCTGCTTCAGTCCGGAGACTTCCGCAGTGTGAGAGGTCGCAGCCAGCGGTGATGCCTACTTATTCACATAGATATTTTAGATTAGTCTCCTGCAAAAATTATTTGATCCTCTGTCCGGTTTATCTTTTCGAACACCGGATAGTGTCTCAGGGGCTACTGTCTATATTGTGACATTATTTTTACACAATTACATTACTTACCTCAAACCTTGTTAAAAGGCTAGTGCAGGCTTCGGTCAGTCTGCTTTTCACGGACTAGATCCTCTCAATCACCATACCCATAAGGGTACGATGTTCCTCGACAATGGAAGCGCCTCGTAGCGCTTCCAAAAAAGTGTCCAATGCCACTGGATGGACAAAGTTCACCGCCGGAATAGGCACACACCCTTTCTTCAGAAAGGGCTACCTGCCTGATTCCGGAGCCGTATGGGTCTCCAGAATTATATTCGGTTGGGGCCCAAATTGGATTCGGCCCCCATTGTCAGTATCCATGGGGGTTTGCTCCCCCATGTGTCCGGCAGCCGAGGTCTCACCCTCCAGCACCTCCCTGACAGCCTCCGGATTCTCTCCCGGGCCTGGTATCCTTCGAGACGATGCCTCGGCATCATCCGCGTCCTTGGGAGAGGAGGCCGAGGGAAGGGTCCCATTGTCCATTGCGGTCGGGTCCAGCGAGTCTTCCGAAGATAAGGATCGCTCGAGGTTGGACCGAGCCGGACTGCAAATACATGATTCAACATGACAAAACAATAAAATAGAAAGGCTGGATATACAAATGTGTCCGGATACTCACGATTTGGCCAGGGGCTTGTCACTGGGTTGCCACTCCGAGCTGCTATCGGTGGCTGCGGTGGAGCTGTCTGGAAGGGAAGCTTTCACCTTCTTGGACGGCTCGGCCTCTAGACGCGTGGAGGCTGTCCTTTTCTTCCTCCCCCCTATGTGGGGGGGTGGATTTCTTCTTCTTCCTCCTCTTCCTTGTCGTCCTCGACAGTGGAGGAGTGAGCCTCGGCGTCTTCAGATGCCGCGTCCGAAGTGCCCTTGCAATGGAGACCACCTCTGGTCCCCTTGGCCTTCTTCTTGGCATTCTTCTTTGGCGCCTGAAAAGGCGCCGGAAGCAGCATCTTTGTTAGAAGCGAGATTTCTTGGTCTTCGGGCTGTGGAGCCGGATAGTTGATCCTCTTCGCCTTCTCTGTCCAGGTCTGAAAAAATCAATAGGGAGGCTCAGACACTTTCCTCAAATGTGCAAGTAAAGGGTACACCTTGAAAATATGAAAAAACTTACCGGACTAGCAGGGTGGGTTGAGTCCTTCCCGCGATCCTTGTTCATGGGCGGCGGCACCTCGTTGGCCTTGAAGAGCACCTTCCAGATATTTTTTTGCGTAGCGTCGAAGAGCTCTAGAGGGTCTGGTGCTTGGCCGGATCGAATCTCCACAGACGGCAAGTCCGGCGTTAGCACAGAAGAATCCGACGAACAAGCATCACCTGGATCACGTTGACGAGCTTGATTCTCTTGTTTATCATGTTCTGAATGGATGTCTGGAGCGCTATCAGCTCGTCTGGAGAAGACCAGGTCAGTCCTTTCTCTTGCCAGGAAGTGGGCCGCATCGGGACTCTGGACCGGAATGCGGGAGCCGCGGCCAAGTTGGTGCCGCATGGCTCTGTGAGTACAACCACTTCGCCTGCCACCCTTTGACAGTCTCCATGAAGGATCCTTCGGGCCAGGTGACATTCGACATCCTGCTCACCATGGCACCTCTGCATTCTGCTTGTTGGCTGCTCACCATCTTCGGCTTCCATTTGAAGGTTTTCAGCCATAGCCCGAAGTGAGGTGGGATGCGGAGGAAGGCATCGCACACGACAATAAATGCCGATATGTTAAGGATGGAGTTGGGGGGCAGATCATGGAAGTCTAGCCCGTAGTAGAACATATGTCCGCGGATGAATGGGTGGAGCGGGAATCCCAACCCGCAGACAAAGTGAGAGACGAACACCACCCTCTCATGGGGCTTGGGGGTGGGTACGATTTCCCCCTCGACCGGAAGCCGATGGGCGATCTCCTTGGCCAAGTACCTGGCCTCCCAGAGCTTCTTTATGTCCTTCTCCTTGACGGAGGAGGCCATCCACTTGCCCTGCGCTCCGGATCCAGACATGGCTGGAGTGCTTTTTGAGGGCAGAGAAGATGAGAACTTGGGCACTTGAGCTCGAGAGTGGGATGGGCAGAGAGAAAGATAAGGCATGTGTGAAAGAGGAAGAATCCTTATCCCTTTATAAAGGCGGTAAAAATCATGCGCCTCCCCATTTACCTTAAAACTCACCTATTCCCCAAGAAGATGGCACGGTTGGGTTACCCATACCCGTATTGATGAGAATCCCTTGATAAGGGGACACGATCTCTGCTTTGGCAAGACATGCCAATGAAACCGCACCTCAAAATATGGAGCGGCGGGCTAAAAACGGTTTGAATAATGACCGGGCGGTGGAGTGATGTCACGCTATGAAAAGTTGTCAGCGGATTGGACTCATGGAATATTATACTCTCTATGGTTGTGTGTGGTATTTGTTTTGCAGAGCCGGGCCCGTTTTCAATGTTCGAAGACTATTGTGGAGTAATCGGAGAAGGAACTTGCCTTGCAATGCCGAAGAAAATCCGCGCGCCGGACTCATCTTCATTAAATCCTGGTTCAGGGGCTACTGAGGGAGTCTTGGGTTAAGGGGTCCTCGGACAGCCAGACTATTAACATGGGCCGTACTATTGGTCTATGAAGATACTAGACAGAAGACTTCTACCCGTGTCCGGATGGGACTCTCCTTGGCGTGGATGGCAAGCTTGGTGATTTAGATATGTAGATTCCTCTTCTCTGTAAACGATTATGTGTAACCCTAGCCCCCTCCGGTGTCTATATAAACCGGAGGGTTTAGTCCGTAGAGATGACGACAATCATAATCATAGGATAGACTTCTAGGGTTCAGCCATTACGATCTCGTGGTAGATCATCTCTTGTAATACCCATATTCATCAAGATCAATCAAGCAGGAAGTAGGGTATTACCTCCATAGAGAGGGCCCAAACCTGGGTAAACATTGTGTCCCCCGCCTCCTATTACCATTAGCCTTAGATGCACAGTTCGGGACCCCCTACCCGAGATCTGCCAGTTTTGACACCGACAGGTACCGCCTCCCTCCTGGAGAAAGATTCGAGTGAAAAGAGATGCCGCCTTATGTTGGAACGCAAGCACGGCTCCATGCTCCAAGGTCTGCTGTCAGAGCCAACAATGCCTTGGATGCTATTTGCAATGAGGGCGCTCCTCACCCACACGAGGGAGACTACGCCAGCCATCTCAACTTCTTTACTAACATCATGACCCACCTGGAAGATCAGGCCGTGAAAGCTCGCCAGCTTGTTGAGGATAGGAGCCGAGGCCTCCTAAGGCGTGCACTCTCGCGCATCTTCAGCAACCTTCTGAACCTTGACTCTCAGTTTGACTTCAGCTCCGTGCTAGCCCCCGTGCCTGCGGCCATCCAAGACAAGCTTGCCAAGTGGGTGGATGGCCATGTGAACGCCTTGGTGAAGGAGCTGACTCCTGAGGATGACACAGTCGTGCTCATGACCGAAGAAGCTGGCGTGGGTGGTGATGACGAGGAGGATGGTAGCAACGACGCAGACAACACGGATGGGAGCGACGAAGAAAAAGCGTCCAGCTAGGCCCATGCTTTCCTTTTGCTTCGACCTGTATGATGAAAACATGAACGCATTCTTGTGAGAACATTTTGAGAAGGGGGTGCCCCATATGATGTATGAGATTGTAAAAGTTTTTGTTTTTGAAATGGTGCCCGGAAAGCGTCACAGCAGGGCCGTGGACTCCCAAGGAGGCAGCCGTTATGACTTATCTTGGGTTTCGTGGGTCTTGAGTAAGGCCTGGTGTCGCAGCAGCGCCTCCTCCCTTGAGGTGAGCCCACTGCGGGCCCGCGAGGTTCTGCGCCTCTCGAGGGGCCTGTCAGCCTGCTGTGGAGTGCCTCATGAGAAGCCAACCGCCAGAACATGGTGAGGTGGGCGCGCGAGGCGGTCGCACCCCTCGAGCCCCCGTGGGGAGCGATCGGCACCAGCGCGTACACCGTACCCAGCCCCCGCTCGTGAGGCGCTTGAGGGCATGGTAGCAGTCATGAGCTCCAAAAAAACGCGAGAATTGAAGGCAAAAGAGCGACACGAAACGAGAAAACTCCCCCCATTTTTATAAACACACGAAGGGCAACTGCTTCAAAAAGGCAGTAAGCAAGTACAAAAAGGGAGGCAAAAAGCAGATGGCCGCGTCCGGCGCCTAGCTGGTCTTCAGTTTTCGGTCTTCGGTCTTCTCACCAGCGTGGAGCTAAGTGCTTCCACCAGCTGGGCATAGTCATTGGGGACAGTGTCGACAGCCAGCGTGGAGCATGGTGCTTCCACTAGGACGTGGGTGGGAGCCCCCATGAGGCCCCGGGGCGTCACTCAGAAGACTCCGGGGCATGTACAACCCCACTCATTATTATGTGAGAGTGTCACGAGAGGAGACCTTCACAGGCTGGAGCCTTGCTTCATGTCACTCGACGAGGACCCCGTCGTGCGCCGCCCCTGACCACCGTTGGGGAGACCGGAAACCAGGACAAGACCAAGGGGCAAGGGGGATGCTGGCGGCATCCTCGGCGACCGGAGGCCCCCCGTCGAGGAAAAGGGCCGGCGGCGCCTTCCCCGGGGGGGGAACCTACCTCCAGGCAGGGCCCTGCTCCGTGCGACGCGAGGAGGGCCCTGCCGCCGGGCTTCCCCCGCGCTGCTCCCAACGTCCTTCATGCTCCTGTGGGGGATCTAGCTTCCTGAGAGTCCTGGTGGTTGTTGTGTCCTGGTTCACCTGTGATCCATGGTCAGTGTAAGCATGCCCCTATGGCATACCTATACTCAGATTATGCCGCCGTTGGAGACGTCGGCAGGGCTTGGTGGTGGTTCGAAGGAGAGCTCAGCTTCATGTATGTCCAGCGCCCAGCCTGGCATGGGGGATTGGCTATGGCCCTCTCCCCGCGCCTGCCTTGGGTCCATCGCGACGGGGACGTAGGCTTCCAGGCTGTTCGCGCCAGAAGTGTCACCCGGCTGCCTCACGTTCCCGCCTGCTTCTGTCGTCCTTTGGTCCTATTGGCCAGGGGCCGGCACTCAAACGCGACCCCTAGTGATGTCGCCTGGAGCACCCCATGCCGAGGGGGCGCGCTCGGGGCAGCACGGGCCACCCCGCGGGGCTGGTCAGTGTCGAGAGGCTCTCCAGGGCCCCTAGGAGGGGGCGTGCGGTTGTGTCGGGGATGAGCACACGCCCCCACCACCGCCTGCGACGTGGGCAGGGTGCAAAATGGTGCCGCCCCTGCATGCCACATCCAGCAGCTTGGCGACCCGTTCCAGCAGGGCGTCGCGATCGCTTTCCAGCAGCCTGCATCGTAAGAGCTCTCAGGCCATGATGACCGCCGCCCGCATGTTTGCTTGTTCCCTGCGCGTGTGCGGAGCAGTTGCTGTAGCATAGTTCGCAAATCGCTCGGCGGCGCGGCTATGGCGTAGTGCCAGTGGATAAGGTTGCGCCGCGCCCCCCCACGACCGGTCGCGCCTAGCGGAACGCGGGCCGTGAGCAGAGTGGAGCGGAGGTCATCCTCGTCTTCGGCCTCTGCCAAGGAGGCTTGGACGACCCAGTGCTCGATGTGCGCTCACGGGGTGTCGGCCATGGTGTTGGTGGAGCGGTGGAGGACTGGTGGACGGAGGAGGAGATCCGACGCACCCTACCTGGCACGCCAAATGTCGGATTTAGGGATCCGCAAACCCTTGAGAGGTTGGAACACTGGGGTGCGTGCGAAGATCACAACCTGCCCAGCCTGCCTACTCGCGATCCTCCTAAGCCTAGCGCGTGGAGCTCAAAGAGAGACAAAGGGACAGCAGTTTATACTGGTTTGGGCCACCGTTGTGGTGTAATACCCTAATCCAGTGTTGTTTGGTGGATTGCCTTGTAGGCTGCGGATGAACTAGTACAATGGATGAACCAGCCTCAGGAGGTGAGGTGTTCTTGTGCTGGTGTGGTGGTCGGGTGAGAATGGATCCGATCCCCTCTCCTGGTGGTGGCTAAGTCCTATTTATAGTGGCCTTGGTCCTCTTCCCAAATATGAGCGGGAAGGGATTCCACAACGGCCGGATTTGAAAGGGGACAAGTAGTACAGTCTATCTTGACAAAAGTAGTCTTCGCCTGCGAAAAGCCTCTAGTCGTGACACTGTGGTGGGCTCGTCGATGACGTTCGTCCTGCCGTCCTGGCGGTCTTGGTCTCGTTGCACCAGAATGGAAACCTTTGGCTGATTCCTCGGGACTCCAGGCATGTGGCTTGCACCCTTTGCACCGAAGAGGAAACCTGCGCTCTGCGCCCGCCTGGCCTTGGTTGTCATGGCTCTCGTCAGCCGAGCCTCATGAGGTACCTTGCATTGAACTCTCCGCCCCTCAGGGGCTAGCCTGAGGAGGCCAGCCCCCATCGGGGGTCTTGGCGTTGCGCACCTCGCGAGGCTTGGCCTCTCGCGAGGGTCTTGTGTTGTGATGTTGAAGCTGGGCCGAACCGGGCCGTCGATGGAGCCGCGTGGTGGGCCGCAGGCAGGCAGCGCTAGATACCCCCGAATCCAGGACTCCGATAGCAACAGACATGGTTCACTCAAACTAACTGTGTGCCACGTCGGCACCCCTGTCACGCACACATCCGCACAGTACATTGGGCTCAATGAGGCTCCCCCTCTCAAAAATATCTGCCTGCATCGAGGGTTTTTCTGTTTCATAACACACGGTTGTTATGTCCGGACCGTGTGCGTTATTTCTTCTTCCCAATCCCACTGCATCCCTAGAAAATATTTGTCCCCCTTGAGGAGGGTTTTTCTTTTTGATAACACACGATTGTTATCTCTGGACCGTGTGCGATGTTTCTTGTTCCCAATCCTGCCTATCCCTAGAAAATATCTGCCCGCCTCGAGGGTTTTTCTATTTCATAACACGCAGTTGTTATCTCTGGACCGTGTGGGATGCACCATCATAAAAAAATTCATTAGCCCCGGCATTTCACTCCCGTGTTGTAAAATTTTCAGTACCCGCGTCATTTCCTCAAACACACCCCCGCCCCCCTCCACACACACACACACACACACCAAAACCTCCTTGGGCGCGCGCACACACGCATACACACACCCTCCCTTGCTCGAAACCCTAGCAAGGTCCCCGCCGCCGCCGCCACGAGACCTCCATTGTCAGTATCTGCCGGTTTGCCTGTGCAGCTTACCCACCGGTCTCCATACCAAGGGCGCCCTGAGTTTCTTAGACGACGCCTGCCAAACGCCCCATTTTCCCCTAGATCCCCATCCCCATCCCCATCCCCCACTCCAGAGTGTTGCAGCCTAAGACACTACAAAAAAAGACACATCCGTGAGATTTTGGGCCGAACGAATTTTTTTCTGTCATACTTATGACACTTCTATGACAATAATTGTGACAAAACCCGGTATCATCATAGATGTGGTGGGCTCCTACTTCTATGCCAAAAAATCATGACATAAAATGGGCTTTTCGTCCTGGGCGGGCCGAAGAGGCAGCTGCATGATATTCTTTGGGTCATCCATGACGGAAAAAACCGTGGTAGAAGCGAGGGCGTGGAAAATATTGGGGAGTTCCCGGTTACGGTGGGTTGTAGGGGTCGAGCGATGCGCGTTTCTCCCGTTCCGTATGCGTGTGGGTGTGAGGCGTTGGGCTCTAACTGAACCCGAGCGAGGCGTCGCCTAACTGAACCCGAGAGATTGCACTGCAGGCTGCGCGTTACTGAACCCGAGCGATCGAGCGATCCTTCGCTACTTCTGCTAACTGAAGCCGATCGATGCTGCCTCTGGATGAACAGTGAGCATTGCTGCGAATGGTTGGATGAAAAGTTCCCGTTGGGGGTTGGATGAACATGACCCCGTGGTGTTTCCGCTGGATGAACAGGACCCCGATCGATCAAGCCGGTTGGGCGTGGATGAACAGGATCCCGTGGAGGGCTGGATGAACAGGACCCTGTGGAGGGAGGGTTGAATAGTAGCTGGTGGAGGGCTAGTTGAACAGTAGCCGGTGGAGGGCTGGATGAACAGTAGCCCGTGGAGGGGTGGTTGAACAGGAACCAGTGGAGAAGGCTGGTTGAACAGTAGCCGGTGGAGTAGCGCGCGGTGGAGGCTGGATGAACAAGAGCCCGTGGATGAACAGTCGCAGGTGGAGGCTGGAGGAGGTAGACAGTGGGTGAATAGTAGCCCGTGAAGGATGGAGGAGGTCGACGGTGGAGATGAATAGTATCCCGTGGATTCCCGTTTTGTGGTACGCCACACCCCTCCCAATGAACAGGACACCCGTTTCGACCGTAGCGCTCCAACACAAGTTCGTTTCCTCCGTTTTGCAGTACGCCACACCCCTCCCGATCAACAAGATCCTGTTTCGACCGTAGTAGGTCCAATAGAAGTCTGTTTCCTCCATTTTGCGGTACGCCAGACCCCTCCGAATGAACATGATCCCGTTTCGACCGTGCTCGGTCGAACACAAGGCCGTTTCCTCTATTGTGCAGTATGCCAGGCCTCGTTTCAATCGGCTGTTCTGTCCAAGCCCTCCTGATGAACACGACGACGCATTCAGTTCCGACCCAGCCGGTTGGCTCCCCATAAACATGACGACATAGTTTCTCCGTTCTGACCCAGCCATGACACGAGCCCTGGCATTACATATGCGCGAGTAGGCGTTCGAGACCCCTCCCTTATGTTCGTACGTGGCCGTATTTTCTTTCTTGCACACTGGCCGTTGTACGTACGTGTACATGCTACGTCCGTGCCTCTACTACGACATGTGTGCGACTTGCGTTCACGTTTGTGACCAGAATGACAACGCTGCGTACGCTTCGACCAGGTGGGTCCCGACTGTCAGGCACTTCCTTGCATGTGAAGATGTAGCTGTTGGGTCCCAGCAGTCAGGGGGGCGAATCATTTTTTGCCTGTAATATGGACGCACTTCCTTGTGTGCGAGGATGTAGCTGGTGGGTCCCAGCAGTCAAGGGGGAAATGTTTTTTTCACGAAATACAGTGGCCCATCCGGTGGGTCCCTGTTATCAGGTGGAGGAATAATTATTTTGTGCATAATAAGGAGCCAATTCCTTGCGGCTGCAGTACTCTTCCGATGGAAGTTGTTCCTTGACCACGTTGACCACGCCGTGCCGAGAGCACCAGGGCACTGGACGACGGCGAGGCCTAGGAAGGGGACGACATGGAGCCGGGGAAGATGCATCAGTGGATGCCGACGCGTAGAGGAGTATGAGGGTTCACTGGCCGGCTGCGGCGTGAGGCTACTGTCGCCGCAAAATAAGAGGGGGTGTCGGTGAGTAGAGGCATGGCCTGGCCAGCGGTGGGAGTAGTTGGGGGTGGTGAGGCCTCTGCGGCATCACAGCCGGCCACGGGAGGCAGGAGCACACGGCATGACCGGCGCTAGTTTGGGCGGCTGGAGCAAGAAGACCAGAGGTTGAAGAAGCACTACGGCCGTTGGATGGACATCGTACAGTCACTGGAGCTAGAATCGTTCATATTGACTAAGTTGACAAAGCCCTCCGTCCCCGTCAACTTAGTTGGCCCACAAGTCAGCCTCCCACTATGGTGGGTCCCAGCATGTAGGGGGTATTCATTTTTTTGCGTAATAAGGAGGCACTTCCATGCATGGGAAGATATAGCTGGTGGGTCCGACCTGTCAGCGGGGGAACGTTTTTTTCACTAAATACAGAGGCCCTTTCGGTGGGTCCTAGCTGTCAGGTGGAGGCATCATTATTTTGCTTGTAATAAGCACGCATTTCCTTGCGTGCGGCCACTGACCCAGCTATCAGCCTCTCCACGCACAGTCTATGTAATAGCCTGGATTTTGGCCCTTTTATTTTTCTTTTGATTTATTTGGTTTTTGCTCTGTTTTTCTTTTTGGAGTGGTTTTATGGCCTTGGCATCTGGGAAATCATCCTCATTCCTCCTCCCAAGTGGCCAATCATTCTCAGAACCATGCCAAGATCATGTCACTTCACTCCTTGACCAAACCTTAAGATTCTTTTCTAGGGAATATTCCTTTTTCATTAAAGGATTAACCCTATCTGCCCTAGGTTGTGAAGCAACCTATATTTCTGTCCATCCAAAAATCCCCAAATAATTCACATAATTCCCTTGGGTCATATATAGCTCAAATATGCCCAAACATTGCCTTGGCCAGTTCAAAAATAATTCCCCAATATTCCTTTTTCTATTCTGCCCTGAATGGCACTTTGTGAAGGAAGTGTCACTTATATTTTTCCTAGTGGCTCCCAACCTTTTTGGGCATGTTCATATGTCCAAATAATTGCCTCATGCACAAGTTCAAATTTATTTGCCCAGCTAATCTTCGTCAGTGAATTTTCAAAGTTTCTATCAAGCAGAAAGCTTTGTGAAGGAAATACTAGCTAGGAGTACCCAAATGATTTGAACTTTTGCACACTCCTTAATGTGCTCATATTAACCCCCTTCACCCATTTTCAGCCTCATCCAATCATCTATGTGAGGTCAGGAGAAAATCTTTGATTCTGGCAATATTTTTAGGTTGTGAAGCAAGTGTATTTTATATTGCTTCAAAAATCCTGATAAATTTCCAGATCATTCTTATACCCATAAAACATCTCTCCACCAAATTTGGCACCATTTCATTAAGCCATTTGATCAACAAAATTATTCCACGTTTTTTGAACAGAAATGATGTTTGTGAAGCAAGTGCTATTTTGGTTTGTCCATTTGGCATGAGATTTTTACAACATCTTCATATGTCCAAATAATCAAGCTTTGCCCAATCTTAGCCCAAGTTGACACTCCATGTGAGTGCACCATCATGATCTAGTTTCTGGACCATTTTGGTCAGTTGTGAAGCAACTGCAGTAAATCTTGGTCCATTTCTCGTCAAACTCTCCAGGACTGTAGTCCTTCCTATCCTAAACATCCCAGACATCACATTTGGACCATGGCATATCTCTATTGATCCCATTGAGCTGATAAAGTTTACTATAGTAAACTTCAGAGCTCACTAACCTTTTAACCGTAGCCGCCAAACTACCATCACATTTGAAACCAGACTTGGAAGAACTCCACAGCTGACATGGTTTGGCACTAAGTTGCCAGCCAGAGCGCGTGCTGTCTGTGGTGACCACAGGGGATGATGGCCAAAACGATGGTCTCGTTGTTGGGGAGCGTAGCAGAAATTCAAAATTTTCCTACGAGTCACCAAGATCTATCTAAGGAGAAACTAGCAACGAGTGGAAGGAGAGTGCATCTACATACCCTTGTAGATCGCTAAGAGGAAGCGTTCAAGAGAACGGGGTTGAAGGAGTCGTACTCGTCGTGATCCAAATCACCGGAGATCCTACTGCCGAACGGACGGCACCTCCACGTTCAACACACGTACAGCCCGGTGACGTCTCCCATGACTTGATCCAGCAAGGAGAGAGGGAGAGGTTGAGGAAGACTCCATCCAGCAGCAGCACAATGACGTGGTGGTGATGGAGGAGCGTGGCAATCCTGCAGGGCTTCCCCGAGCACCGCGGGAGAGGAGGAGTAGTTGGGAGAGGGGGAGGGCTGCGCCAGAACTTGTGGTGCGGCTGCCCTCCCACCCCTCCACTATTTATAGGTGGGGGAAGAGGGGGCCGGCCCCCCTAGATCTCATCTAGGGTTGGGGCCGGCGGCCAAGGGGGGAGGAGTGCCTCCCAAGTCAAGTGGAGGCCCTCCCCCTTAGGGTTTTCCCCCTCCCATGTGCATGGGCCTTGGGGGGGCTGGTGCCCCTGGCGCATTAAGGCAAGGGTGCCCCCCTACAGCCCATGCTGCTTTATTGGACGTGGTGGAATAATTTCCGGACCTCTGGACCCCTCTGGAATCCTTCGGAACCTTCTGGAAGCTTCCCGGTACAATATCGGAAAAACCCGAACTTTTCCCGGAACCCGAACAACAACTTTCCATATATAAATCTTTACCTCCGGACCATACCGGAACACCTCGTGACGTCCGGGATCTCATCCGGGACTCCGAACAACATTCAGTAACCACATACAGACTTCCTTTATAACCCTAGCGTCATCGAACCTTAAGTGTGTAGACCCTACGGGTTCGGGAACCATGCAGACATGACCGAGGCGTTCTCCGGTCAATAACCAACAGCGGGATCTGGATACCCATGTTGGTTCCCACATGTTCCACGATGATCTCATCGGATGAACCACGATGTCAAGGACTCAATAGATCCCGTATTCAATTCCCTTTGTCCAGCGGTATTATACTTGCCCGAGATTCGATCGTCGGTATGCCGATACCTTGTTCAATCTCATTACCGGCAAGTCTCTTTACTCGTTCCGTAACACATCATCCCGTGATCAACCCTTTGATCACATTGTGCACATTATGATGATGTCCTACCGAGTGGGCTCAGGGATACCTCTCTGTCACACGGAGTGACAAATCCCAGTCTCGATTCGTGCCAACCCAACAGTCACTTTCGGAGATACCTGTAGTGCACCTTTATAGCCACCCAGTTACGTTGTGACGTTTGGTACACCCAAAGCATTCCTACGGTATCGGGGAGTTGCACAATCTCATGGTCTAAGGAAATGATACTTGACATTAGAAAAGCTTTAGCATACGAACTACACGGTCTCTGTGCTAGGCTTAGGATTGGGTCTTGTCCATCACATCATTCTCCTAATGATGTGATCCCGTTATCAATGACATCCAATGTCCATGGTCAGGAAACCGTAACCATCTATTGATCAACGAGCTAGTCAACTAGAGGCTTACTAGGGAGATGGTGTTGTCTATGTACCCACACATGTATCTGAGTTTCTTATCAATACAATTATAGCATGTATAATAAACGATTATCATGAACAAGGAAATATAATAATAATAACTAATTTATTATTGCCTCTAGGGCATATTTCCAACAGTCTCCCACTTGCACTAGAGTCAATAATCTAGTTCACATCGCTATGTGATTAACACTGACAGGTCACATCGCCATGTGACCAACATCCAAAGAGTTTACTAGTGTCTAAACTAGTTCACATCATCATGTGATTAAGACTCAATGAGTTCTTGGGTTTGATCAAGTTTTGCTTGTGAGAGAGGTTTTAGTCAACGGGTCTGCAACATTCAGATCCGTGTGTACTTCGCAAATCTCTAGGTCATATTGTAAATGCTGCTTCCATGCTCCACTTGGAGCTATTCCAAATGGTTGCTCCACTATACGTATCCGTTTTGCTACTCAGAGTCATTCGGATAGGTGTTAAAGCTTGCATCGATGTAACCCTTTACGTCGAACTCTTTATCACCTCCATAATCGAGAAACATATCCTTATTCCTCTAAGGATAATTTTGACCGCTATCTGGCGATCCATTCCTTGATCACCTTTGTACCCTCTTGCCAGACATGTGGCAAGGCACACATCAGGTGCGGTACTCAGCATAGCATACTGCAGAGCCTACGTCTAAAGCATTGGGGACGACCTTCGTCCTTTCTCTCTTTTCTACCGTGGTCGAGCTTTATGTCTTAACTTCATACCTTACAACTCAGGCAAGAACTCCTTCTTTGACTAATCCATCTTGAACACTTTCAAGATCATGTCAAGGTACGTTCTCATTTGAAAGTATTATTAAGCATTTTGATCTATGCTTATAGATCTCGATGCTCAATGTTCAAGTAGCTTAATCCAGGTTTTCTATTGAAAAACACTTTTCAAATATCCCTATATGCTTTCCAGAAATTCTACATCATTTCTGATCAACAATATGTCAACAACATATACTCATCAAAAATTCTATAGTGCTCCCACTCACTTCTTTGGAAATACAAGTTTCTCATGAACTTTGTATAAACCCAAAATCTTTGATCATCTCATCAAAGCGCACATTCCAACTCCGAGATGCTTACTCCAGTCCTTAGAAGGATCGCTGGAGCTAGCATACCTTTTAGCATCCTTAGGATTGACAAAACTTTCTAATTGTATCAGATACAACCTTTCCTTACGAAGACTGGTAAGGAAACTCGTTTTGACATCCATCTGCCAGATTTCATAAATGCAGCTAATGCTAACATGATTCCGACGGACTTAAGCATCGCTGCGGATGAGAAAATCTCATCGTAGTCAACTCCTTGAACTTGTGAAAAACTCTTCGCCACAAGTCGAGCTTCATAGACGGTGACATTACCGTCCACGTCCGTCTTCTTCTTAAAGATCAATTTATCTCAATGGCTTGCTGATCATCGGGCAAGTCCACCAAAGTCCATGCTTTGTTATGATACATGGATCCTATCTCGGATTTCATGGCTTCTAACCATTTGTCGGAATATGGGCCCACCATCGCTTCTCCATAGCTCGTAGGTTCATTGTTGTCTAGCAACATGACCTTCAAGACAGGATCACCGTACCACTCCAAAGCAGTACGCGTCCTTGTCGTCCTACGAGGTTCGGTAGTGACTTGATCCAAAGCTTCATGATCAGTATCATAAGGTTCCACTTCAATTGGTGTAGGTGCCACAGGAACAACTTCCTATGCCCTGCTACACACTGGTTGAAGTGATGGTTTAATAACCTTATCAAGTCCCCACCATCCTCCCACTCAATTCTTCTGAGAGAAACTTTTCCTCGAGAAAGGACCCATTTCTAGAAACAATCACTTTTGCTTCTGGATCTGAATTAGGAGGTATACCCAACTGTTTTGGGTGTCCTATGAAGATGCATTTTATCCACTTCGGGTTCGAGCTTATCAACCTGAAACTTTTCCACATAAGCGTCGCAGCCCCAAACTTTTAAGAAACGACAACTTAGGTTTCTCCAAACCATAGTTCAAACGTTGTCGTCTCAACGGAATTACATGGTGCCCTATTAAAGTGAGTGAGGTTGTCTCTAATGGCTAACCCATGAACGATAGTGGTAATTTGATAAGAGACATCATGGCACGCGCCATATCCAATAGGGTGCAACTATGATGTTCGGACACACCATCACACTATGGTGTTCCAGGCGGTATTAATTGTGAAACAATTTCCACAATGTCTTAATTGCGTGCCAAATCTCGTTACTCAGATACTCATCTCTATGATCATATCATACACATTTTATCCTCTTGTCACGATGATCTTCAACTTCACTCTGAAATTACTTGAACCTTTCAATGATTCAGACTTGTGTTTCATCAAGTAAATACACTTAGCATCTACTCAAATCATCTGTGAAGTAGAACATAACGATATCCACTGCGTGCCTCGGCACTCATTGGACAGCACACATCAAAATGTATTACTTCCAACAAGTTGCTCCCTTGTTCCATCTTACTGAAAACGAGGCTTTTTCAGTCATCTTGCCCATGTGGTATAATTTGCATATCTCAAGTGATTCAAAATCAAGTGAGTCCAAACGATCCATCTGCATGGAGTTTCTTCATGTGTATACACCAATAGACATGGTTCGCATGTCTCAAACTTTTCAAAAACGAGTGAGTCCTAAGATCCACCAACATCGAGCTTCTTCATGCGTTTTATACCAATATGACTTACATGGAAGTGCCACAAGTAAGTGGTACTAACATTACTATCTTATATCTTTTGGCATGAAAATGTGTATCACTACGATCGAGATTCAATAAACCATTCCTTTAGGTGCAAGACCATTGAAGGTATTATTCAAATAAATAGAGTAACCATTATTCTCCTTAAATGAATAACCGTATTGCGACAGACATAATTCAATCATGTCTATGCTCAACGCAAACACCAAATGACAATTATTCAGGTTTAATACTAATCTTGATGGTAGAGGGAGCTTGCGATGTTTGATCACATCAAACTTGGAAACACTTCCAACACATATCGTCAGCTCACCTTCAGCTAGTCTCCGTTTATTTCGTAGCTGTTTTATTTCGAGTTACTAACACTTAGCAACCGAACCGGTATCTTAATACCCTGGTGCTACCAGGAGTACTAGTAAAGTACACATTAACATAATGTATATCCAATATACTTCTATCGACCTTGCCAGCCTTCTCATCTACCAAGTATCTAGGGTAATTCCGCTCTAGTGACTGTTCCCCTTATCACAGAAGCACTTAGTTTCGGGTTTGAGTTCAACCTTGGGTTTCTTCACTAGAGCAGCAGCTGATTTGCTGTTTCATGAAGTATCCCTTCTTGCCCTTGCCCTTCTTGAAACTAGTGGTTTCACCAACCATCAACAATTGATGCTCCTTCTTGATTTCTACTTTTGCGGTGTCAAACATCGCGAATACCTCAAGGATCATCATATCTATCCCTGATATGTTATAGTTCATCATGAAGCTCTAGCAGCTTGGGGGCAATGACTTTGAAGAAACATCACTATCTCATCTGGACGATCAACTCCCACTCGATTCAAGTGATTGTTGCACTCAGACAATCTGAGCACAAGCTCAACGATTGAGCTTTTCTCCCTTAGTTTGCAGGCTAAGAAAAACGTCGGAGGTCTGATACCTCTTGACGTGGGCACGAGCCTGAAATCCCAATTTCAGCCCTCGAAAGATCTCATATGTTCCGCGACGTTTCGAAAAACGTCTTTGGTGCCTCAACTCTAAACCGTTTAACTGAACTATCACGTAGTTATCTAAACATGTATATCCGATGTTCGCAACATCCACAGGCGACGTTTGGGGTTCAGCACACTGAGCGGTGCATTAAGGACATAAGCTTTCTTTTGTCCGCATAATCGCTACTGTCAACTTTCAACTATATTTTCTCTAGGAACATATCTAAAGAGTGGAACTAAAGCGCGAGCTTACGACATCATTTGCAAAGATCTTTTGACTATGTTCAGGATAATTAAGTGCATCTTATGAACTCCCACTCAGATAGACATCCCTCTAGTCATCTAAGTGATTACATGATCCGAGTCAACTAGGCCGTGTCCGATCATCACGTGAGACGGACTAGTCATCATCGGTGAACATCTTCATGTTGATCGTATCTACTATACGACTCATGCTCGACCTTTCGGTCTCTTGTGTTCCGAGGCCATGTCTGTACATGCTCGGCTCATCAAGTTAACCTATGTGTTTCACGTGTGTAAATCTGGCTTACACCCGTTGTATGTGAACGTAAGAATCTAACACACCCGATCATCACGTGGTGCTTCGAAACGACGAACTTTCGCAACGGTGCACAGTTAGGGGGAACACTTTCTTGAAATTTTAATGAGGGATCATCTTATTTACTACCATCGTTCTAAGCAAATAAGATGCGTAAACATGATAAACATCGCATTCAATCAAATAGTGACATGATATGGCCAATATCACATTGCTCCTTTTGATCTCCATCTTCGGGGCTCCATGATCATCATCGTCACCGGCATGACACCATGATCTCCATCATCATGATCTCCATCATCGTGTCTTCATGAAGTTGTCTCGCCAACTATTACTTCTACTACTATGGCTACCGGTTAGCAATAAAGTACAATAATTACATGGTGTTGTTTAATGACACGCAGGTCATACAATAAATTAAGACAACTCCTATGGCTCCTGCCGGTTGTCATACTCATCGACATGTAAGTCGTGATTCCTATTACAAGAACATGATCAATCTCATACATCACATTCTTCTTGGCCATATCACATCACATAGCATGCCCTGCAAAAAGAAGTTAGACGTCCTCTAATTGTTGTTTGCATGTTTTACGTGGCCGCTATGGGTTTCTAGCAAGAACGTTTCTTACCTACGCAAAACCACAATGTGATATGCCAATTGCTATTTACCCTTCATAAGGACCCTTTTCATCGAATCCGTTCCGACTAAAGTGCGAGAGACTGGCACCCGCTAGCCACCTTGTGCACCAAGTGCATGTCAGTCGGTGGAACCTGTCTCACGTAAGTGTACGTGTAAGGTCGGTCCGGGCCGCTTCATCCCACAATGCCGCCGAATCAAGATTGGACTAGTGACGGTAAGCATATTGAACAAAATCAACGCCCACAACTACTTTGTATTCTACTCATGCAAAGAATCTACGCAATAGACCTAGCTCATGATGCCACTGTTGGGGAACGTAGCAGAAATTCAAAATTTTCCTACGAGTCACCAAGATCTATCTAAGGAGAAACTAGCAACGAGGGGAAGGAGAGTGCATCTACATACCCTTGTAGATCGCTAAGCGGAAGCGTTCAAGAGAACGGGGTTGAAGGAGTCGTACTCGTCGTGATCCAAATCACAGGAGATCCTAGTGCCGAACGGACGGCACCTCCGCGTTCAACACACGTAGAGCCCGGTGACGTCTACCATGCCTTGATCCAGCAAGGAGAGAGGGAGAGGTTGAGGAAGACTCCATCCAGCAGCAGCACAATGGCGTGGTGGTGATGGAGGAGCGTGGCAATCCTGCAGGGCTTCGCCAAGCACCGCGGGAGAGGAGGAGTAGTTGGGAGAGGGGGAGGGCTGTGCCAGAACTTGTGGTGCGGGTGCCCTCCCACCCCTCCACTATTTATAGGTGGGGGGAAGAGGGGGCCGGCCCCCCTAGATCTCATCTAGGGTTGGGGAAGGGCGGCCAAGGGGGGAGGAGTGCCTCCCAAGTCAAGTGGAGGCCCTCCCCCTTAGGGTTTTCCCCCTCCCATGCGCATGGGCCTTGGGGGGGCTGGTGCCCCTGGCCCATTAAGGCTAGGGTGCCCCCCTACAGCCCATGCTGCTGTATTGGACGTGGTGGAACAATTTCCGGACCTCTGGACCCCTCCGGAATCCTCCGGAACCTTCTGGAAGCTTCCCGGTACAATACCGGAAAAACCCGAACTTTTCCCGGAACCCGAACAACAACTTTCCATATATAAATCTTTACCTCCGGACCATTTCGGAACTCCTCGTGACGTCCGAGATCTCATCCGGGACTCCGAACAACATTCGGTACCCACATACAGACTTCCTTTATAACCCTAGCGTCATCGAACCTTAAGTGTGTAGACCCTACGGGTTCGGGAACCATGCAGACATGACCGAGACGTTCTCCGGTCAATAACCAACAGCGGGATCTGGATACCCATGTTGGTTCCCACATGTTCCACGATGATCTCATCGGATGAACCACGATGTCAAGGACTCAATAGATCCCGTATTCAATTCCCTTTGTCCAGCGGTATTATACTTGCCCGAGATTCGATCGTCTGTATGCCGATACCTTGTTCAATCTCGTTACCGGCAAGTCTCTTTACTCGTTCCGTAACACATCATCCCGTGATCAACCCTTTGATCACATTGTGCACATTATGATGATGTCCTACCGAGTGGGCCCAGAGATACCTCTCCGTCACACGGAGTGACAAATCCCAGTCTCGATTCGTGCCAACCCAACAGTCACTTTCAGAGATACCTGTAGTGCACCTTTATAGCCACCCAGTTACGTTGTGACGTTTGGTACACCCAAAGCATTCCTACGGTATCCGGGAGTTGCACAATCTCATGGTCTAAGGAAATGATACTTGACATTAGAAAAGCTTTAGCATACGAACTACACGATCTTTGTGCTAGGCTTAGGATTGGGTCTTGTCCATCACATCATTCTCCTAATGATGTGACCCCGTTATCAATGACATCCAATGTCCATGGTCAGGAAACTGTAACCATCTATTGATCAACGAGCTAGTCAACTAGAGGCTTACTAGGGACATGGTGTTGTCTATGTACCCACACATGTATCTGAGTTTCCTATCAATACAATTATAGCATGGATAATAAACGATTATCATGAACAAGGAAATATAATAACAATAACTAATTTATTATTGCCTCTAGGGCATATTTCCAACACTCGCCACTGTTGGCAACAGCAGCGCCGCTCCAACCGGTTCTGGCTTGTCCCCGAGTGTCAAACAGCTCAGCCTCGTCGCCCTCTTCACTCTGGACCCCTATCCCCCTCCGTTCGCTTGCTCACCGACGATGGCCGCTGCGTGACCACGGGCGTACAGTGGAGTTTTGGATCTTCCCGTCGCCGTCGTCTTCCTCCCTGCACTCCTTTGGCCTCCTCCTCCTTGTGAGCTATCCCCTGTTTCTCCCTTGTCGCCTGCCTTCGAGCTCATGCACGCGAGCACGCGTCCGCGGCGCCGGACACGCGTCCGCGGCGGTGCCAGCTCGGCCACCTTGCCCCACGACTATTTAAGCCCTCATGACACTCTCCGAGCTCACCACTCGCCTCCTGCACCACCTCTAGCCCTGCCCATGCACTTCCCCGAGCTCGAGACGCCCTCCACGACCACCATTGCCACCATGGCCGCCGCCCCATCCGGCCTAAATTCGGCCGAAGCCGAGCTCTCCTTCACCTCTAGCCACCACCATCGCATTCCCCACACTCCAGAGAGTCTCCCCTGCCCTTACCCTCGTTGCTGGAGCGCCTCTAGGGCCGTGCCCCTCGACCAGCCGCCGCCTCTGTAGTTCCCCGTCGCCGCAGCCTCCCCTCCTCTCCACCCCTCCCCGGAGGCCGGAGACGGTCGGAGTAGAGTGCCCCATTACCGGCCGCTGTCCTCTATCCTCCTCTGTCGCCGATACTCGCCGCCGGTCTGCGCCTCCCCAGCGCTTCCTCTGGTCGGTGGCGGATGCGCCGCTTCTCCCCGAGCGTGCCGGTGTGCTGCACGGTGCGGGAGATGGCCGGAGCCACCCGGGAGCCTCGCCGGAGCTCGCGGCCTCACCTTTGTTCTGCGCCCGCATCGGGGAAGAAGAAGGAGGAGCGGGAGAGAGAGATGTCAGTCACGGGCCCCGCTCGTCATCCGCACAGGGCATTGACCCTGGTGGCCACGCTGTTAAGTGACGGGCCCCGCCCCGTGGGACCCGCCCAGCACTGACCCCACCTGGCAGCCACACGCGTTGACAAGCCCCCGCCACGTCAGATAAGTGAAGATGTATTTTTGTTTTACGTTTTCACTGACCGAAAGCGTATTTCTAACTTTGCGTTTCGGCTTTATCCACTCAGGGACTTGTTTGTGATGAAATTTTTATAGAAAAGTCCCTGAATTTCAACACCCCATAACTTTTTAACCGTAACTCCAAATGAGGTGATTCCAATGCTCACTTCTTTGTTTTGTCAAGCCCGTTCTGTTTGTTTCACTTTCACCATGTTTTGACATTGTGAAAATGACCATTATGCCCTTTCCCTTAATCAACCCCCTCCGACAGAGAACGATTTCTGGCAATTCTTTCCGCGAGCTTCTCGCACTTTCTCCCGATGATTTCTTCCACCCCAGGCAAGCCACACCCTCCATTTGCATCACTGTAATGCAGTGACATGGTTTAATTCATATTGAACTTGTTTAAAGTATTGCTTTAGCAACATGACTTTGTGCATGGCATTTTCCCGGAGTATTATTTTTGATCTTGTTGTTGCCATGCTATTGTTTGGATTACTAGGACTTATGTTTGTAGTTGATGAGTATCATGTTGCCATTGGAGTATTAGTGGCTGGTATTATGTTTGTTTCAGGATGATATCTGTTAGTATATTTTGGAGTATTACTTTGGATATCATGCTACCTTTGGATTATTAGTGGTTAGTATAATTATTTTCATGATGCTAGTTGATGTTCTGTTGCTTGGAGTATTGTTTCGGAGATGATGTTTACATGTGGATCTTAGTTGGATAGCTTGTTCTTGCATATTGGTGTAGTAGTGTTATTGTCCATCATGATAGTAGTGTTGTGCTACCCTTGGAGTATTTTGAGATGATGATTGATCAGATTATTTGTTGGATATTGCTATGACTTGGATTATAGTTTGATAGTTGACATCGGAGTATCATTTATCATGGTTATATTTTTGGGGATAAATTCCGTCATTAAGTTGGTCAGGTGCCGCCGAACCAGACTTTTTCCAGTGCGACCACATTTTCTGGTATGGGACGGCCCTAATGCGGTCTATTGTCGTGCCTCTCGCTGGTGCCTCCAACGAGGGAACGTTATGTGCGGGCGCTACCCTGATTAGGTAGGACGGCATAAGCCTTGTGTGCTCGTAGTTGGTTTTGAGCTCGTGTCCCCGTTTGGGACGTTTATGTTTTGGCCACGACGGTCGTCATTGTGTCATGAGGTAGAGACGGGGCCACCCATGACTTAGTCCAGAGGGGAGTGAGGCGGAGTGGCCGGGAGAGTGTCATGGCAGTGATCGGTTTTGTCGGAACACCGTTGGTCCACCCGAATGGGAGTGTGAGGCCATGGGTTCTGTGGTATGGGTACAGTGCGCTACCTGTGTAGAGTGTATGTTTAATCTATCGATAGCCGTGTCCTCGGTCATGGGCATGGGTTCATACTAGGGTACACCATTCGATCAACACTCACATGACAGAATGACTTATAGGTGATGGATATGTGAATATTTGGAGCAGTACAGATTGGCCAAGTATTGGTCGTGGTTGTGATCACCGTAAGGATCACGGGCCATTTATTGGTCGGGTTGTGATCGCCTTAAGGATCACGGGCCATTTATTGGTCGGGTTGTGATTGCCGTAAGGATCACGGGCCAAGTATTGGTCATGGTTGTGATCGCTGTAAGAATCACGGTTACAGTTTGGTTTTGACCACAAGCTGATTGAGATGGTATATTGCTTGGCCGGTTAGCCAAGAGAGATATGGTTATGGAGATCGAAGATGCTGATTTATCAGTATTGTAGTAGTTTCATATCATGCTTAGGAGTTGCTGTTGTACCATGGTAGCTGTTAATTTAATTAACCTGCTTAATGCTATGTTGTTGTCTTGCCTTGATGTTTTCGGTTGTTGTGAGCTTGCAAGTACATTCAATGTACTGACCTGGCGTGTCATGCCAGATTGCAGGTGATGCCGTGATTGCTTGATTTCTTGTCGTGGTTTCCGTTCGTGCGAGCTAGATCGTGTCCCAGCCAGAGTCCCTGCAGAGTGGAGTTCACCACCTTCGTCGTTGTTCCGCTACTAGAAGATTTCCGCTGCTAAGAGTTGTTCCGCTGGTAACATAGAGCAAGTGTAGTATCGCAGGCGTAGTGTCGCCGTGCTGATGTGAACCTTTGTAACATCAGACCTTTGTATTTATTCTTGTAATAAGAGCTGGTTTGTTCTATGTCAAGAAGTGCTATATTCCAGAGACATCTCCTCGATCTTTGGGCTGGAATACGGGGCGTTCCGGTTTCTCTGTGTCGGGGTGCCACAGGCTTGGTATTACAGCAGGTCTGGCTGTAGGATGCACTAGTTAGCACGAGCGGTAGAAACCGGTAGAAATCGGTAGTATAGAGTCTGGCTTGTTTATTGCATTTGGTTGCTATATTTGTTTGTTGCATAGCATGTATATAGCCTTAGTATTTGTGATAATGGTTTATCTGGTGAATGTCGCCTAGAATCGGTTTGGATCCACTACATCTCAACCTTTGCATTTCTGCAGTTCCTTTTTCTTTCGGTGTTTGGTGTCAATTTTTTCCCAGCAGAGTGACGCCAAGTGATCCTGACACTGTTTGCAAAAATGGTGCTCAGGTATCGCGCCGATGCCTTTCTTTTAGTCCCACCTATCATTTCGGTGATGGACATGCTTCTATCCCGGATCATTCTTTTATTCTGTCGTGTTGGCAACCCTTAATGATCTTAGTTATCAAGAAAGGACAATGTCAGCAGCCTCAGTTTTTTCCCCGCTATCCTATTTCTTGGACGAGTACGGATCTTTTTCCGTCTGCTTGATAATAATGTGGTTGCGACCATCGTGTTCCACTATATGATTACCGAGTACGTCCTCACCTCCGAGCTAGTTCAGGTTGCCACCTGGCTAAGCTAGCACTTGGTGTAGCACTGTTTACACCAATTCTTCCACACATTTATTCGTCCTCGTGCACATCGTCACAGCATGCTAGATCGTAGAACCGGAGATCCCGTGAGATTTGTGTTCTTAAGTAGGCATGCATATTGTGTGACTAGCAGTAATATGTGACATTGATTGTGTGTGAATTGTTTGTTGCTGTGTGCTTTTGTTTAGTTGAGTTTTCTTTTGCTTCTTTCTTTTTGGGCCCGGTGTTACATTTTCCCCCTATAAAGAGTTGCTCATTCACCGACACCAGACTCAAAGAAGCAACAAGGATTTGAAATATTTGAAAGAAGCTCAGCTAGACATTATGGTCTACCTAGTCAACTGCATTATGGCATTATCATCTGCTCATAATACCAATGGTTTATTGGATTGATTATCAGCATCGAGTCTACATTAGTTCAAAATCCTCACAGTAGTAATGATCCAGCCGGCAGAAAGACCAGTCAGGTACAAGATCAATGTTATATTTTCAGACAGAGGTATGGATCATATACAAAATTTTGGCTCAGCAATGCATGATGCTTGAAATATGTTATCATCCGAAATAAAGTCAGAATGTGGTATGCTCAAGAAAGACAGTCAAACCATTTTTCTCATACAAATAATCAGCCTCAGAATATTATGGGCGTATGTATGCATTTCAGTCTGCATATCAGTATGAAGTTTTGGATATAAGAAACTCAGTCTTCTTACACATGCTATTGGAATAAATTTATGATGCAAGGCTCCTCAAATTTTCCTCGATATGATATGTGAACAATTTCTGGCCCACGATACCCAGTCTTTCACAACAAGATGCCTCGGTAAAAGCTTCTGACAGACAAAAATGATTTTTTCTCAACAAGCAAACCTGAGGAGAAGCTTCTCAAGTACGGAACTCAGGCTTCTTCAGCACAATAATCAGACCAAGCTTCGTGTGTAAGCTATAGAGCCTTCTTCTGCATGATACACAGACAAAATATTTAAGCAAAAGTTAACAAGTCTTCCTCAGCAAGCTACTCGGATGGCTTCTCTCGTAAGCAATTCAGTCCGCATCAGTACCACAATACTGCACCATCCTCAGAGATTATATGATGAGTTGCCGAGGTAAAATTCAGTCAAACCATATGCCTACCACAAGGATCGAGTGATCGGTGGCATATCCTTCTTATATATGGTGAGCATGTATCCCCAGTCATATCACTAACTCATATGAGATGCGGCAAAGATCCAGTAGATACACCTAAGGAAAGTAAGGATTCAACAACCTCCCCAATCAGGCAAAGGAAAATAAGCAGAGATACACCTCATGAATTATAAGGATCGACAAGATCTGCGAACGACATCACAAAATTCAACAGTCATGACAATGGTCATCAAGGTCATTATTCCCACAACTGACAAGGAGATATTATAAAGCCTTGTCACCTTCTTGTATGATTGGCCTCAGCAATGAGCTCCGTACATCTACAAACCCCGGGTATATGCCATATGTGTGCGGACACCGGTCAGAAAACAAGCACAAGTACTCATGTCGAAAATATTGCACTAATCGCATCCATGGTCATACGAAGAATCAAGGACATGTGTGGCCAAGTTATCTCATTAAGGTATCCTGACAAAGAAAATCATGGACGTAAAAAGGATTAGACTGACAGCAAGGGTATGATGATTTTTGCGCGACCACCAGGGTCCGGATACTCAAATCCGTTGGAGGCCATAATTCCATAGGGATCCACAAAGGCATACTCTCAGTGGACTACTCTATATACAAGAATTTTCATATCCCGCTGACCCGCTTGACATGGTTAGTGTGGGATATCCAAGTCTATTCTGTCAGATTTAAGATTCCTTTGCAACCTCAGCAGTTTCACATCAGCGACAACATGAAAGCATATCACAGTCTATTACCACAGATGGGTATATCAACCACATGAGAAAAATCAAAAGCTGAACAATCAGCTCAGACCCGGTATACTCACCGACAGAAGTACACGGGCAGTCTGTCAGGAAAAACAATTGTCTGTCATCCCCTGTCGGGCCAGTCTCAAGATGTAAATATTTGAGGTATGACACAGCTCTGACTCCATACCCATTATATTGCTCACGACAGAAGGCAGTCAAATCTTTGGTACATATCTCATGCTCGAGCCAAAGAAATAAATCAAGATAAATCAGTGCCACTTGTGAGAAGTCAGATCCCGTCACGATATGTCCATGATAATTCTCAGCATTTATTGAACCCAGAAGGCCTGAATTTATTTGAAGCAACCCCATGGCAGAAGTAAAAATGTTTTCATGACCAAAGGTAAATTTATACTCAGATCCAGTGGATTTCACCGCATATATGGGAAATTTCATGTTAGTAAAAGGATTTAGCATGTGAGCAAAAATCTGCCAGAATTTGGGAAAGGTGAAACAAACCACCCCAGAGCAAGGTAAGTTGATCATCCAAAATTCTTGTGGGAACAATAAATAAAGGAAAAGGGATACCCGAGTTGGAAATGGTGTCCTCAAGTCATACTTGTTCCTTGAGCAACCAAATCTTGAGGACGAGATTTCTTTAAGGGGGGAAGGTTTGTAACAGCCTGGATTTTGGCCCTTTTCTTTTTCTTTTGATTTATTTGGTTTTTGCTCTGTTTTTCTTTTTCGAGTGGTTCTGTGGCCTTGCCATCTGGGAAATCATCCTCATTCCTCCTCCCAAGTGGGTAATCATTCTCAAAACCTTGCCAAGATCATGTCACTTCACTCCTTGACCAAACCTTAAGATTCTTTTCTAGGGAATATTCCTTTTTCATTAAAGGAATAACCCTATCTACCCTAGGTTGTGAAGCAACCTATATTTCTGTCCATCCAAAAATCCCCAAATAATTCCCATAATTCCCTTGGGTCATATATAGCTCAAATAAGTCCAAACATTGCCTTGGCTAGTTAAAAAATAATTCCCCAATATTCCTTTTTCTATTCTACCATGAATGGCACTTTGTGAAGGAAGTGTCACTTATATTTTTCCTAGTGGCTCCCAACCTTTTTGGGCATGTTCATATGTCCAAATAATTGCCTCATTCACAAGCTCAAATTTATTTGCCTAGCTAATCTTCCTCAGTGAATTTTCAAAGTTTCTGTCAAATAGAAAGCTTTGTGAAGGAAATACTAGCTAGGAGTACCCAAATGAGTTGAACTTTTGCACACTCCTTAATGTTGTCACACCCAAGCTAGTTCATGCATTAGAGTGTTGCATCATGTCTATTTTTCTCAACAGAAACTTGAAATGGGGATGACAGAACCCCCAGCCCCCTCTAAAACCAACTAGGGTTTACTAAAAATATTTTTCAATGAACCTGAAATGCCCTTCTAAAATGTCCATCATTCTTGTCTTGGTTCAGAACCTCTGCCAAAAGTGGTGCTCAATTTTCTAGGTCATCCTAAGGTTTTTGAATTAAATCATAAGTATTTGAGTTTGGGCATTTAAATTATATAAATTATTTTAAATGCTCAAATAATCCCAAACTAAAATGTTCCATGCTGGATATATTCCAGTTAGTGGCCATAAGCAGTTTGGTGATTTTTAGAGTTGCCTAGGTATTTTTAGAAAGTCCACAAACTTACAGAAAAATAGAAAAGGAAAAATCAAAGAGGAGCAGAGGCTTACCTGGCGCCCACCTGGCAAGGCCACCTGCCGGCCCAGCCCAGCAGCCGCTCCAGCGAGCAGCTTGCCTTCGCCAGGCAGGGAGGCAGGTGCTTGACGGCGGCACCAGCGCGCGCCACGCAGCTGCCCGTCGCCCTGCTTCCTCCTCTCGCCGCCCTGCTGGCCTGGATGAGCTCCACGTCATGCCCCGAACCCCCTGGACACCTCGCTCGCTCACCTGCCTCTCTCCCTCACTCTCCCACGCCATGGCCGACGCCACCGCAGCCGCACCGTCGCTGTAGTCGCGCTCTCCGTCGTTCTTGCGCCGTGCCGTCGTGTCCAGGAGCTCCGCCGCCCTCCTATCCTTCGAGCTAGCCGAGCCCCGA
This sequence comes from Triticum dicoccoides, assembly GCF_002162155.2. NCBI lineage: Eukaryota > Viridiplantae > Streptophyta > Magnoliopsida > Poales > Poaceae > Triticum > Triticum dicoccoides. Next base: position 206,533,781 of record NC_041391.1, on the reverse strand, counting down.
GCGCTCGCGTGCCCCGAAGCCACTGCACCGACCTCGTCCGATCCGCCATCACCGGAGATCCCCTTCGCCGTCGCCACCGCACCAGCTCGTCCCCGACCGCGCCGTTTGCTTCTTTGAGACCTCCGTGAGCCCAGCTACCTCCTCCCCCTTTCCTCTCTCGCTCTCGTGCACCACAGAGAGCGCATGAAGCTTCACCGCATGCACCGCCGCCGAGCTCGTCGCCGACGTGTCTCCGGCCAACTACCGGCCACACCACCGTGTCCAACACACTCACCGCACCCGCAGGAACCCATAGCACCACTCCACGAGCCTTGCCGTGTTCCGTAGCCTCGAGTTCGACCTCACCTGAACTCCGGCGACCGCTAAAGTCGTCGCCGACACCGTTTCCGGCCACCCCGAGCTCAACCAACACCACCAGGAGCTGCGGCTTGCTCCTAGCTACACGTAGATGCCCTCCGCGGCTCTTTTGGTCGCCGAAATGCACAAAACCACTCTCGACGCCGCGTTCGGCCTCGGCGGCGGCTAAACGCCGGTGATTTGACCACACTGACCCCTCGTTTGACCACGGGTGGGCCCAGTTTGACCCCCCTGGGTCAATGACAGGTGGGGCCCAGCCCTGTTAACTAATCAGGATTAGTTTTAATTCATATTTAGCTAAACTAATTACACTGACACACGAGACCCACTAGTCAGGGTTGACCTGGACTGTTCCGTTGACCGCTGACGTCATCCTGACGTAATGCTGACGCAGTAATTTATTTACTGGAATTATTATTACACAGGAAATTCCAGTAAATACCACAAACTTTAAAAAATCATAGAAGTTAATTTGTAACTCCAAATGCAAAGTTTTATATATGAAAAATGATCAGAAAAATCCAATCTATCCATCTGTACTGGTTTCACGCATGTTTAAGCAAGCTAACCTGATGTTTAGTGCAGAACACGATAAAGCACTTAAAAGGGCCATTTATGAGTTCGAAACTTGAATCTTTGGTTCAAACTGGTTCAAACCCATCTGGTCTTAGTTGCATTAGCCCAATACACTCATTTTGCCATGTCTCATGCATGCATCATATTGTTGCATATTGTTTGGTGATGTTTGTGTATCGGTGCTCTTTGCGGTAGGTTCTGCCTCCGAGGAGTACCACGATTACCCTAACGAAGAACAATATCAGTGCATCGACCCATCGGGCAAGCAACCAACCATTTGATCATATCGATACAATCCCATGTTCTCGCTTCTGCTCTCTTTTACTGCATTAAGACAACGCGTTTCAAACTGCTGTTTGCTATGGTAGTTGAACCCATTTCCTCTGCATGACCTGTCATTGCCACAGTAACTAGATGAAACCCACTAGCATGTGTAGGAGTTGATTGAGCCATATGTATGTGTTGTTCCTACCTTGCTATGCCTGCTATGCTTAGAGTCGTGTCAGGTCTGGTTCATCTGGGTGATGGGCTAGAGTGAAATGATCATGTCGGTAATGAGAGTGATGTGTTGAACATGATTTGGTAAAGGTATCGATGAGAGGCCGTGTAGGAGTACATGGTGGGTTGTTTCATTGAAGCCGACCTTAAGCACTGAGATCTGTATTTGTGATTTAAGATTCAGTTACTACCATGCATTGGGCCCTGAAATATGACCCCGCTCGACTTCTTATTCACCCTAGTCCTCTGTCCAGGAGTTGCAAGTAGTTTCTGGTGTTTGTAGCTTACTGGAGGCCGTGGGAAGCGCTGACCCGCGGGGTGGGCTGTGATGCAGTAGGTACGTGGCCGGGAATATCGGGCACCCGTTAGGTGTCTCGGAACCCTGTACACATCGTTTGGGGCCGTATGTGGAACCCTGGCCGGACTCCCTGCGGATGGAACCTGAATAGGCGATAAACCTGGACTAGAGACTTAGGTGTTTAGGTAGGTCGTGGTCTACACCCACGTCGGCTTTCGCTTGAAGTCTGCCGAGCACATGTCGTGTGCAGATGCTAAGTGGTGGAAACATGTATGAAGAAGTACACCCCTGCAGGGTTAACATGATCTATTCGAATAGCCGCGTCCGCGGTAAAGGACTACTTGGTTGCCTATACAGTTCATAGACAAGTAAATGGATACTACTAAAAATCTCAAGATAAGCGTGAGTGCCGAGGATGGCTCTTCCGTAGGATGACGGAGGTGGATCCTCGGTGGTGTATTGAAGTGGTGTGTAGTTGACTCGTGTGCGCAAAACCATTTCAAGTTGGTGTCTCGTAGGATAGCTTAGCCAAGGGTCAAAGCTGGCTTGCTGCAATAACCCCACCAACCCTTCTTGATAATGTGCATGTATGTAGGATCTGATGTAAGTCTTGCTGAGTACCTTTGTACTCATGTTGCTTTAATTTACATTTTTCAGAAGACGCTGCAACCCCTTCTGATGGGTTCTTCATAGACGTTGACATCGATGAGTAGACTGAGGCCCAGATGGTGATCCTGAGCTTGTGAAGGACCATGTAGTATAGCTAGGCTTACCCAAGCCTCTTTTATTTTACTAGTTGTCTGTACTCAGACGAGTTACTTCCGCTGTTCGCTTGTATGTCTGTATGACTTGAATGCTGGCTCGTGTGACCCGTACTTGTGTGTATGATATGTATGGCTCCCTGAGCCTTTAAATAAAGTACTTGTGTTGTAGAGTTATGTTGTGATGCCTTGTTGTATTTGCACATATCGAGCATATTGTGTGTATGACTGAAATGCTTGGTATGTGTGGGGTCTGACTATCTAGTTGTTTATTCTTAGTAGCCTCTCTTACAGCAAAATGTCTCCTAGTGTCTCAAGTGAGCCTTGGTAGCTTGCTACTGCTCTGGAACACTTAGGCTGGCCGGCATGTGTCCTTCTTCGTTCCTGTGTCTGTCCCTGTTGGAAATATGCCCTAGAGGCAATAATAAAAGTATTATTATTATATTTCCTTGTTCATGATAATTGTCTTTTATTCATGCTATAACTGTATTATCCGGAAATCGTAATACACGTGTGAATACATAGACCACAATATGTCCCTAGTGAGCCTCTAGTTGACTAGCTCGTTGTGATCAACAGATAGTCATGGTTTCCTGGCTATGGACATTGGATGTCGTTGATAACGGGATCACATCATTAGGAGAATGATGTGATGGACAAGACCCAATCCTAAGACTAGCACAAAAGATCGTGTAGTTCCTTTGCTAGAGCTTTGCCAATGTCAAGTATCTCTTCCTTCGACCATGAGAGCGTGTAACTCCTGGATACCGTAGGAGTGCTTTGGGTGTATCAAACGTCACAACGTAACTGGGTGACTATAAAGGTGCACTACAGGTATCTCCGAAAGTATCTATTGTTTTATGCGGA
>NC_041391.1:206484874-206530078 GCF_002162155.2 Triticum dicoccoides | reverse complement strand
GGATGATGTGTTACAGAACGAGTAAAGTGACTTGCCGGTAACGAGATTGAACAAGGTATTGGATACCGACGATCGAATCTCGGGCAAGTAACATACCGATAGACAAAGGGAATTGAATACGGGATTGATTAAGTCCTTGACATCGTGGTTCATCCGATGAGATCATCGTGGAACATGTGGGAGCCATCATGGGTATCCAGATCCCGCTGTTGGTTATTGACCGGAGAACGTCTCGGTCATGTCTACATGTCTCCCGAACCCGTAGGGTCTACACACTTAAGGTTCGATGACGCTAGGGTTATAAAGGAAGTTTGTATGTGGTTACCGAATGTTGTTCGGAGTCCCGGATGAGATCCCGGACGTCACGAGGAGTTCCGGAATGGTCCGGAGGTAAAGATTTTTATATGGGAAGTCCTATTTTGGCCACCGGAAAATGTTCGGGATTTTTCGGTATTGACCCGGGAAGGTTCTAGAAGGTTCCGGAGTGGGGCCCACCTGCATGGGGGGACCCACATGGACGTGGGTAGTGGGGGCAAGGCCCCACACCCCTGGTCAAGGCGCACCAAGATCCCCCCTTAGAAGGAATAAGATCATATCCCGAAGGGATAAGATCAAGATCCCTAAAAAGGGGGGATAACAATCGGTGGGGAAGGAAATAATGAGATTTCTTTCCTCCCACCTTGGCCAACGCCCCAATGGACTTGGAGGGCAAGAAACCAGCCCCTCCACCCCTATATATAGTGGGGAGGCGCATGGGAGCTATAGACGAAGTTCTGGCGCAGCCCTCCCCCTCTCCCAAGTCGTCCTCCTCTCCCGTGGTGCTTGGCGAAGCCCTGCAGGATTGCCACGCTCCTCCACCACCACCACGCCGTTGTGCTGCTGCTGGATGGAGTCTTCCTCAACCTCTCCCTCTCTCCTTGCTGGATCAAGGCGTGGGATACGTCACCGGGCTGTACGTGTGTTGAACGCGGAGGTGCCGTGCGTTCGGCACTTGATCATCGGTGATTTGAATCACGACGAGTACGTCTTCATCAACCCCGTTCACTTGAACGCTTCCGCTTAGCGATCTACAAGGGTATGTAGATGCACTCTCCTTCTACTCGTAGCTGGTTTCTCCATAGATAGATCTTGGTGACACGTAGGAAAATTTTGAATTTCTGCGACGTTCCCCAACAGTGGCATCATGAGCTAGGTCTATTGCGTAGATTCTTTGCACGAGTAGAACACAAAGTAGTTGTGGGCGTTGATGTTGTTCAATATGCTTACCGTTACTAGTCCAATCTTGTTTCGACGGTATTGTGGGACGAAGCAGCCCGGACCGACCTTACACGTACTCTTACGTGAGACAGGTTCCACGGATTGACATGCACTTGGTGCATAAGGTGGCTAGCGGGTGCCAGTCTCTCCCACTTTAGTCGGAACGGATTCGATGAAAAGGGTCCTTATGAAGGGTAAATAGCAATTGGCATATCACGTTGTGGTTTTGCGTAGGTAAGATACGTTCTTGCTAGAAACCCATAGCAGCCACGTAAAACATGCAACAACAATTAGAGGACGTCTAACTTGTTTTTGCAGGGTATGCTTTGTGATGTGATATGGCCAACAAGAATGTGGTGAATAATATGTGATGTATGAGATTGATCATGTTCTTGTAATAGGATTCACGACTTGCATGTCGATGAGTATGACAACCGGCAGGAGCCATAGGAGTTGTCTTTATTTATTGTATGACCTGCGTGTCATTGAACAACGCCATGTAAATTACTTTACTTTATTGCTAAACGCGTTAGCCATAGAAGTAGAAGTAGTCGTTGGCGTGACAACTTCATGAAGACACGATGATGGAGATCATGATGATGGAGATCATGGTGTCATGCCGGTGACGATGATGATCATGGAGCCCCGAAGATGAAGATCAAAAGGAGCAAAATGATATTGGCCATATCATGTCACTATTTGATTGCATGTGATGTTTATCATGTTTATGCATCTTGTTTACTTAGGACGACGGTAGTAAATAAGATGATCCCTTAAAAATTTTCAAGAAGTGTTCTCCCCTAACTGTGCACCGTTGCTACAGTTTGTCGCTTCTAAGCACCACGTGATGATCGGGTGTGATGGATTCTTACGTTCACATACAACGGCTGTGAGACAGTTTTACACAGCGAAAACACTTAGGGTTAACTTGACGAGCCTAGCATGTACAGACATGGCCTCGGAACACGAAGACCGAAAGGTCGAGCATGAGTCGTATAGTAGATACGATCAACATGAAGATGTTCACCGATGATGACTAGTCCGTCTCACGTGATGATCGGACACGGCCTAGTTGACTCGGATCATGTAATCACTTAGATGAACAGAGGGATGTCTATCTAAGTGGGAGTTCATAAGATGAACTTAATTATCCTGAACATAGTCAAAAGACCTTTTGCAAATTATGTCGTAAGCTCGCGCTTTAGTTCCACTGTTTAGATATGTTCCTAGAGAAAATATAGTTGAAAGTTGATAGTAGCAATTATGCGATCAGTAGAAAGCTTATGTCCTTAATGCACCGCTCAGTGTGCTGAACCCCAACGTCGTTTGTTGATGTTGCGAACATCAGACATACACGTTTTGATAACTACGTGATAGTTCAATTAAATGGTTTAAGTAGAGGCACCAAAGACGTTTTCGAAACGTCGCGGAACATATGAGATGTTTCAAGGGCTGAAATTGGGATTTCAGGCTCGTGCCCACGTCAAGAGGTATAAGACCTCCGACGATTTTCTTAACCTGCAAACTAAGGGAGAAAAGCTCAATCGTTGAGCTTGTGCTCAGATTGTCTGAGTGCAACGATCACTTGAATCGAGTGGGAGTTGATCTTCCAGATGAGATAGTGATGTTTTTCCAAAGTCATTACCACCAAGCTGCTAGAGCTTTGTGATGAACTATAACAAATCAGGGATAGATATGATGATCCTTGAGATATTCGTGATGTTTGACACCACGAAAGTAGAAATCAAGAAGGAGCATCAATTGTTGATGGTTGGTGAAACCACTAGTTTCAAGAAGGGTATGGGCAAGAAGGGATGCTTCATGAAACGGCAAATCAGCTGCTGCACCAGTGAAGAAACCCGAGGTTGAACCCAAACCCGAGACTAAGTGCTTCTGTGATAAGGGGAACAACCACTGGAGCAGAATTACCCTAGATACTTGGTAGATAAGAAGGCTGGCAAGGTCGATAAAAGTATATTGGATATACATTGTGTTGATGTGTACTTTACTAGTACTCCTAGTAGCACCAGGGTATTAGATACCGGTTCGGTTGCTAAGTGTTAGTAACTCGAAATAAAAGCTACGGAATAAACGGAGACTAGCTAAAGGTGAGATGACGATATGTGTTGGAAGTGTTTCCAATGTTGATATGATCAAGCATCGCACGCTCCCTCTACCATCGAGATTGGTGTTTGCATTGAGCATAGACATGATTGGATTATGTCTATCGAAATACGGTTATTCATTTAAGGAGAATAATGGTTACTCTGTTTATTTGAATAATACTTTCAATGGTCTTACACCTAAAATGAATGGTTCATTGAATCTTGATCATAGTGATACACACTTTCATGCCAAAAGATATAAGATAGTAATGATAGTACCACATACTTGTGGCACTGCCATGTAAGTCATATTGGTATAAAACGCATGAAGAAGCTCCATGTTGATGGATCTTTGGACTCAGTCATTTTTGAAAAGTGTGAGACATGCGAACCATGTCTATTGGTGTATATGCATGAAGAAACTCCATGCAAATGGACCGTTTTGGACTCAATTGATTTTGAATCACTTGAGATATGCAAATCATACCACATAGGCAAGATGACTGAAAAGCCTCGGTTTTCAATAAGATGGAACAAGATAGCAACTTGTTGGAAGTAACACATTTTGATGTGTGTAGTCCAATGAGTGCTGAGGCATGGAGTGAATATCGTTATGTTCTTACTTCACAGATGATTCGAGTAGATGTTGAATATATTTACTTGATGAAACACAAGTCTGAATTATTGAATGGTTCAAGTAATTTCAGAGTGAAGTAGAAGATCATTGTGACAAGAGGATAAAATGTCTATGATATGATCGTAGAGATGAATATCTGAGTTACAAGTTTTGGCACACAATTAAGACATTGTGGAAATTGTTTCACAATTAAATACCGCCTGGAACACCATAGTTTGATGGTGTGTCCGAACATCATAGTTACACCCTATTGGATATGGTGCGTACCATGATGTCTCTTATCGAATTACCACTATTGTCCATGGGTTAGGTATTAGAGACAACCACATTCACTTTAAATAGGGCACCACGTAATTCCGTTGAGATGACACCGTATGAACTATGGTTTAGAGAAACCTAAGTTGTCGTTTCTTAAAGGTTTGGGGCTGCGATGCTTATGTGAAAAAGTTTCAGGATTGATAAGCTCGAACCCAAAGCGAATAAAATGCATCTTCATAGGACACCCAAAACAGTTGGGTATACCTCCTAATTCAGATCCGAAAGCAATATGGATTGTTCCTTGAATCGGGTCCTTTCTCGAGGAAAGATTTCTCTCGAAAGAGTTGAGTGGGAGGATGGTGGAGACTTGATGAGGTTATTGAACCATCACTTCAACAAGTGTGTAGCAGGGCACAGGAAGTTGTTCCTGTGGCACCTACACCAATTGAAGTAGAAGCTTATGAGAGTGATCATGAAGTTTCGGATCAAGTCACTACCGTACCTTGTAGGGTGACATGGATACGTACTACTTCAGAGTGGTACAGTAATCCTGTCTTGAAGGTCATGTTGCTAGACAACAATGAACCTACGAGCTATGGAGAAGCGATGGTGGGCCCAAATTCCGACAAATGGTTAGAAGCCATAAAGTCCGAGATAGGATCCATGTATCAGAACAAAGCATGGACTTTGGTGGACTTGCCCGATGATCGACAAGCCATTGAGATAAATGGATCTTTAAGAAGAAGACGGACGTGGACGGTAATGTCACCGTCCATGAAGCTCGACTTGTGGCGAAGAATTTTTCACAAGTTCAAGGAGTTGACTATGATGAGATTTTCTCATCCGTAGCGATGCTTAAAGTCCGTCGGAATCATGTTAGCATTGGCTGCATTTATGAAATCTGGCAGATGGATGTCAAGACAAGTTTCCTTACCAGTTTTTGTAAGGAAAGGTTGTATGTGATACAATCAGAAAAGTTTTGTCAATCCTAAGGATGCTAAAAGGTATGCTAGCTCCAGCGATCCTTCTAAGGACTGGAGTAAGCATCTCGGAGTTGGAATGTACACTTTGATGAGATGATCAAAGATTTTGGGTTTGTACAAAGTTTATGAGAAACTTGTATTTCCAAAGAAGTGAGTGGGAGCACTATAGAATTTCTGATGAGTATATGTTCTTGACATATTGTTGATCAGAAATGATGTAGAATTTCTAGAAAGCATATAGGGTTATTTGAAAGGTGTTTTCAATAGAAAACCTGGATCAAGCTACTTGAACATTGAGCATCAAGATCTATAAGATAGATCAAAATGCTTAATAATACTTTTAAATGAGCACGTACCTTGACATAATCTTGAAGGTGTTCAAGATGGATCAGTCAAAGAAGGAGTTCTTGCCTGAGTTGTAAGGTATGAAGTTAAGACTTAAAGCTCGACCACGGCAGAAGAAAGAGGAAGGATGAAGGTCGTCCCCTATGCTTTTATCATAGGCTCTCTTCAGTATGCTATACTGTGTACCGCGCCTGAAGTGTGCCTTGCCATGAGTCAGTCAAGGGGTACAAGAGTGATCCAAGAATGGCTCACAGGACAGCGGTCAAAGCTATCCTTAGTAACTAGTGAACTAAGGAATTTTTCTCAATTATGGAGGTGGTAAAAGAATTCGTCGTAAAGGGTTACGTCGATGCAAGCTTGACCCCTATCCGGATAGCTCTGAGTAGAGATACCGGATACATATAATGGATCAACAATTTAGAATAGCTCCAAGTAGAACAGTTATTTGGATTAGCTCCAAATAGAGCGTGGTAGCTACATCTAGGAGATGACATAGAGACTTGTAAAACACACACGGATCTGAAAGGTTCGGACCCGTTGACTAAAACCTCTCTCACAAGCAACATGATCAAACCTAAAACTCATTGAGTATTAATCACATAGTGATGTGAACTAGACTACTGATTCTAGTAAACTCTTGGGTGTTAGTCACATGGCGATGAGACCTATGAGTGTTAATCACATGGCGATGTGAACTAGATTATTGACTCTAGTGCAAGTGGGAGACTGTTGGAAATATGCCCTAGAGGCAATAATAAAAGTATTATTATTATATTTCCTTGTTCATGATAATTGTCTTTTATTCATGCTATAACTGTATTATCCGGAAATCGTAATACACGTGTGAATTCATAGACCACAATATGTCCCTAGTGAGCCTCTAGTTGACTAGATCGTTGTGATCAACAGATAGTCATGGTTTCCTGGCTATGGACATTGGATGTCGTTGATAACGGGATCACATCATTAGGAGAATGATGTGATGGACAAGACCCAATCCTAAGACTAGCACAAAAGATCGTGTAGTTCATTTGCTAGAGCTTTGCCAATGTCAAGTATCTCTTCCTTCGACCATGAGAGCGTGTAACTCCTGGATACCATAGGAGTGCTTTGGGTGTATCAAATGTCACAACGTAACTGGGTGACTATAAAGGTGCACTACAGGTATCTCCGAAAGTATCTATTGTTTTATGCGGATCGAGACTGGGATTTGTCACTCCGTGTAAACGGAGAGGTATCTCTGGGCCCACTCGGTAGGGCATCATCATATGCGCAATGTGACCAAGGAGTTGATCACGGGATGATGTGTTACGGAACGAGTAAAGTGACTTGCCGGTAACGAGATTGAACAAGGTATTGGATACCGACGATCGAATCTCGGGCAAGTAACATACCGATAGACAAAGGGAATTGAATACGGGATTGATTAAGTCCTTGACATCGTGGTTCATCCGATGAGATCATCGTGGAACATGTGGGAGCCATCATGGGTATCCAGATCCCGCTGTTGGTTATTGACCGGAGAACGTCTCGGTCATGTCTACATGTCTCCCGAACCCGTAGGGTCTACACACTTAAGGTTCGATGACGCTAGGGTTATAAAGGAAGTTTGTATGTGGTTACTGAATGTTGTTCGGAGTCCCGGATGAGATCCCGGACGTCACGAGGAGTTCCGGAATGGTCCGGAGGTAAAGATTTATATATGGGAAGTCCTATTTTGGCCACCGGAAAATGTTCGGGATTTTTCGGTATTGACCCGGGAAGGTTCTAGAAGGTTCCGGAGTGGGGCCCACCTGCATGGGGGGACCCACATGGACGTGGGTAGTGGGGGCAAGGCCCCACACCCCTGGTCAAGGCGCACCAAGATCCCCCCTTAGAAGGAATAAGATCATATCCCGAAGGGATAAGATCAAGATCCCTAAAAAGGGGGGATAACAATCGGTGGGGAAGGAAATAATGAGATTTCTTTCCTCCCACCTTGGCCAACGCCCCAATGGACTTGGAGGGCAAGAAACCAGCCCCTCCACGCCTATATATAGTGGGGAGGCGCATGGGAGCTATAGACGAAGTTCTGGCGCAGCCCTCCCCCTCTCCCAAGTCGTCCTCCTCTCCCGTGGTGCTTGGCGAAGCCCTGCAGGATTGCCACGCTCCTCCACCACCACCACGCCGTTGTGCTGCTGCTGGATGGAGTCTTCCTCAACCTCTCCCTCTCTCCTTGCTGGATCAAGGCGTGGGATACGTCACTGGGCTGTACGTGTGTTGAACGCGGAGGTGCCGTGCGTTTGGCACTTGATCATCGGTGATTTGAATCACGACGAGTACGACTTCATCAACCCCGTTCACTTGAACGCTTCCGCTTAGCGATCTACAAGGGTATGTAGATGCACTCTCCTTCTACTCGTAGATGGTTTCTCCATAGATAGATCTTGGTGACACGTAGGAAAATTTTGAATTTCTGCTACGTTCCCCAACAGTCCCTTCGGGGAAATGTCACGCGATGGATACCGGAGTCCTGTTAGCCGCTACAGCCCGGTTTACCGGAGTCCTGCTAGCCCAGTGCTACAGCCCGGATTCACTTGCTGATGACCGACACATTCGATGCTGGGTCATGGATGCTTGTTCCTGTAAGTTTGTGCCACTTTGGGTTTACGACTAGCCATGTCAGCCCGGGCTCCTTACCATATGGATGCTAGCGACACTATCATATACGTGTGCCAAAAGGCGCAAACGGTCCCGGGCAAAGGTAAGACGACACCCGTGGGAATACCGTGCGTGAGGCCGCAAAGTGATATTAGGTGTTACATGCTAGATCGATGTGGCATCGAGTCGGGGTCCTCACAACGTTGGCATCAAAGCCGGACTGCCTGTAGGTTCTCCAAGCCAAACTGGTCGATGTTGAGTCTAGAAATGCATTAGTTATATGTAGGGGAATTGATTGTGGGATGGAACGTAAGGCTCTTTTTACTTCTCTATCTCATGACATTCTGATCTGAGTCAGTCTATTCCACCGGGGGTTAAGGAATTAGGATCTCCCCTCTCTATCAGGTTCACGTGTTACTAATCAGTAGTACCTTATAGGTTGATGGATACAAGCCTAGTTCAGTTCTACTACCCCATTATGTTGCTAAGATGGACCCAGAACCTTGATATGATGTTGTTGAGTGTCTATGCAATTCTTTGCAAAATGCCTCAAAATCCTTTTGAGCATTTTACAGCCGTTATGCTGTCCAATTTCTGCCAGGAATCTTAATGTTTTGTGTTATCATGTTCCAGATGGCTTCCCGTCCTCAGAATCAAGTGGTTCGTTTGACTCGATGTCTAGATGTACCCGGCCATACTGCCATGTTGGTCAGGGTAATGACTGAGGCAGGGTACCGTTGGTATCCTGAGTACACGGTCGAAGAGCAATTCCGAGACTATAATCAAAGTCAATATTTTTTGCACTGTCAGGATATTTCCATCTTATCCTGGATCTACCGAGCCCCTCCACTTCTCCTATGGACTCGGGGTTACTATTGAGATGGCTGTGGAGGATGCTGCCTACTCTATGATGACCATCATGCGAGTCAGGACTGGCCTATTTCGGGACTCTGACTTCCGGTATATGCCAGCTTCACTCCCGGGAGCACAAGGGTATCTCCAGGCTATCTATGCTGACTCCACTCAGGAGGACTCACTAACCCGCACCACTGCACAGTTGCTTGAAGACAAGGACCGTGAAAATCGGGCCTTGAGACTGGAGCTTTTCAATACCCGTGCTGATCATTGGGCCACTTTGACTCGGTTTGCACCGGTTGTGCAAGCTGGATATATGGATATGCGAGATCTCTATCCTGTGAGATCTGCTCTGCCAGACATGATGGATTGGCGTGATGTAGGAGGCATCACCCCACCTCGTGGTCCCCGCAGGCCACCGTTTGTTGGTCCAAGACCTCATCCTAGCCCCTATGGTCCACAAGCTCCACGGGACCGACTGTTTCCGGATAATCACGTTGAGCTTCCAGGCTATGGAGGTGACTTCTATGAAGACTACTACGGAGCTGTCTGAGCTAGTAGTAGTATCACTAGTATCGTACTAGTTGTATCGTCCACCGTCCTGCGTGACTCGTGGGATATGACTTAGCTTGTACCGCCTTCCGGAGGTGTAGAAAAATAATGTATAGGAGCTTGGAATCCTCCGATGAGATGTAATCCTCTTTTCACCGTAGTAGTACTTTGTTGGTTTTGTACTAAACCTTGTATGGTGTGTATGACGATGGAATAAAAGAAGCAGTTTCTGTATCTACCATGTCATACGGATGATCATCTTACATTCCAAGTTATCCATTACATTCTACATTTCTATGCCAGAATCCTACCATCCTGGACTAAACCATTGTCTTGTTTTCCTAGGATGGTTAACACCCGCACCAACCCTGCTCCCCAAGAGCAGGCCGAAGGCAGCAGAGTTGGGAAACAAACCTGCCTCACCCTCCTTCTCTGGCCGAGGTTATGCTGGAGGCCGAGAGAAACAAGCGGGAGACCAACCGCTTGTTGGAGCGCATCGAGCAAAACACGGCACACCATCAGAGGAATAACTTGGTGTCACTCAGTGATTTCATCAAGTTACATCCACCCACTTTCCACCACTCCGTCGAGCCCCTCGACGCTGATGACTGGCTTTGCAGTATTACTCACAAGCTACGCTTTGCACTCGTAGCTGAGGCTGACAAGGTCACATTTGCTGCATATCATCTTGAAGGCCCCGCCAGTCTCTGGTGGGAGAACTATGGAGCCATGCGCCCAGTGGGCCAGGTCACAACTTGGGCTGAATTCAGCGAGGCTTTCCATGAACATCACATTCCGGAGGGTCTTATGGACCGTAAACGTGAGGAGTTCTACAGTTTCACTCAAGGTCGACTCTCTGTGGATGCATACAGCAGGGAGTTCGGTAACCTAGCACGGTATGCAACTGAGGAAGTTTCCACTGATGCAAAGAAGCAAGCAAGGTTCCGCAAGGGACTTAGCCCTGAGCTTCGCCGCGACCTCCGTCTGCATGAGTGCACATCTTTTCAGAAGCTTGTTAACAAAGCCATCAGTGCTGAGTCTGGCCAGACTAATTATGCAGCAACACGCAAGCATGGCCGTGACATGGGTTCCTCATCCGGTGCTGGTCCTCAGAAGCGTCGCGTGTGGGTGCCTAACACTGCCCTGCCCCCCAGGTTCACACCGAGGCCATCCTATCAGGCGCCTCGTCCAGCTCAACAGTTTGCACCAGCCAAGCCCTATGGTGGTCCAACCAACAATGCTCCTCCATGCACAAGCTCCGTGACATGCTTCAAGTGTGGGGAATCGGGCCACTACTTGCGCGAGTGTCCCCGGACCAACCCCAACCAATCTGGAAAAGCTGTTGGCCATGGCAAGCCGACAGGGAAAGCGTTCTACGCCAAGCCGGCCACCGCTGCACGTGGCCATGTCAACTGTATCTCTGCTGAAGAAGCTCAAGAGGATCCCAACGTCGTTCTTGGTACGCTCCTTGTTAATTGCCACCCGGCATCTGTTCTTTTCGATACTAGAGCATCTCATTCTTTCATATCCGAAAATTATGCTCGTTTGCATAACACCGCATTCTGTGACATGCCGTCCACTATGGAAATTTCTACCCCTGGTTCTAGATGGCAAACCTCTAGAGTAAGCCATGAAAATGAAATTCAAGTAGACAGACTTGTTTTTCTCGCATCTTTGATAGCTCTCAAATCTTCGGATATTAATATCATCTTGGGTATGGATTGGATGTCAACCCATCATGCCAAGATTGATTGCTTCTCTAGGACTGTTCAACTCACTCATCCTTCGGGAAAGATAGTCAATGTCTTGACCCGAGTAGCCAAGCGACAGCTATTTTCTCTTAACGCCAGTCCTTTGCCAGACCTTGAAGATGTTCCGGTAGTCCGTGACTTTCTGGATGTCTTTCCAGAAGAATTGCCAGGTGTTCCACCTGACAGGGATGTCGAGTTTGTAATAGATCTCATTCCAGGAACTGTCCTAATTTCTAGAAGACCCTATAAAATGGCACCACTAGAACTAGCCGAGCTTAAGAAACAACTCGATGAGTCCTTGAAAAAGGGTTTCATCCGTCCTAGTTCGTCTCCATGGGCTTGTCCCGTCCTCTTCGTCAAGAAGAAGGATGGTACGGATCGGATGGTTGTAGATTATCGACCAGTTAACCTGGTCACGATCAAGAACAAGTATCCGCTCCCTAGGATCAACGACCTGTATGATCAGCTCGCTGGATCCTCAGTCTTCTCCAAAATGGATTTGAGGTTGGGCTACCATCAAATCAAAATCAGGAACAGGGACATTCCTAAAACGGCCTTTGTTAGTCGTTATGGCCGATACGAGTACACCGTCATGTCCTTCGGTTTAACCAATGCTCCAGCCACTTTCTCTCGCTTAATGAACTCTATCTTCATGGAGTATTTGGATAAATTCATTGTGGTTTACCTCGATGATATACTCATCTACTCCAAGAACGAAGAAGAACATGCCGAGCATCTAAGGCTAGTGTTGATGAAACTTCGAGAGCATCGCCTTTATGCCAAGTTCTCTAAATGCGAATTTTGGTTACCGGAAGTGACCTATCTAGGACATGTAATTTCTGGTAAGGGTATTGCTATCAATCCCGAGCGAGTTCAAGCCGTCCATAGCTGGACTCCACCTGAATCGGTCAAGCAAGTTCGGAGTTTCCTTGGCTTAGCAAGCTATTGTCGCCACTTTGTCGAGAACTTCTCCAAGGTTGCCAAACCTCTAACTGAACTCCTCAAGAAAGATAACAAGTTTGAGTGGACTCCACAATGTGAGCAAAGCTTCCAGGAACTGAAAAGACGCCTGACATCTGCTCCCGTACTGGTACCACCAGATTTCTCTAAGGACTTTGTTATCTATTGCGATGCCTCGCGATAAGGACTAGGTTGCATTCTTATGCAAGATCATCACGTAATTGCTTATGCTTCACGGCAATTGCACCCACATGAGGAGAATTATCCTACTCATGATCTAGAGCTTGCAGCTAAAGTCCATGCACTCAAAACCTGGCGACATTACCTCCTCGGTAATCATTGTGAAATCTTCACTGATCACCAAAGTCTGAAGTACATATTCACCCAACCGGATTTGAATCTCAGGCAAAGACATTGTGTTGAGTTGATCACAGATTTTGACTTAGGGATAACTTACACCCCTGGAAAAGCCAATGTCATGGCTGATGCACTAAGCCATAAATCCTATTGTAACAATCTGATGTTACAACAAAGTCAACCGCTCCTCCATGAGGAATTTCGGAAGCTTAATCTTCACATCGTTCCTCAAGGATTTCTTTCCACCTTGGTGGCGAAACCTACTCTTAAGGATCAAATTATCGCTGCCCAAAAGAGAGATAAAGGAATATCTAGAACCAAGGAGAACATTGCTAGCGGAGGTGCTAGATGTTTCTCCACAAATGATCATGGTGTTGTGTACTTTGAGAACCGTTTAGTGGTTCCCAAGAATCAGCATCTACGGCAGTTGATCCTTAAGGAGGCTCATGAATCTCCTCTCACCATTCATCCCGGTAGTACCAAGATGTATCAGGACCTACGCCAGAGGTTCTGGTGGACTAGGATGAAGAGAGACATTGCTCAGTTTGTTGCTAGTTGTGACGTCTGTCGTCGTGTAAAAGCAGAGCATCAACGACCTGCTGGCACCCTTCAACCTTTAGCTATTCCTGAATGGAAATGGGATAAAATTGGTATGGATTTCATCACCGGGTTTCCCAGGACCAAGAGAGGGAATAACGCTATCTTCGTCGTTGTCGATCGTCTTTCCAAAGTAGCCCATTTCTTGCCTGTTCGCGAGAGTATAACCGCTAGTCAACTAGCAGACTTGTACATCTCCCGAATACTATCCCTCCATGGTGTTCCACTAGAAATTAACTCGGATCGAGGAAGTCTCTTCACCTCTCGATTTTGGGAAAGTTTCCAAAATGCTATGGGAACCCGCCTTTCCTTTAGCACTGCTTTTCACCCTCAATCAAGTGGTCAAGTAGAACGTGTCAACCAGATTCTAGAAGACATGCTCCGAGCTTCTGTTATCTAAACTAATTACATTGACACACGGGACCCACTAGTCAGGGTTGACCTGGACTGTTCCGTTGACCGCTGACGTCATCCTGACGTAACGCTGACGCAGTAATTTATTTACTGGAATTATTATTACACAGAAAATTCCAGTAAATACCACAAACTTTAAAAAATCATAGAAGTTAATCTGTAACTCCAAATGCAAAGTTTTATATATGAAAAATGATCAGAAAAATCCAATCTATCCATATGTACTGGTTTCATGCATGTTTAAGCAAGCTAACCTGATGTTTAGTGCAGAACAAGATAAAGCACTTAAAAGGGCCATTTATGAGTTTGAAACTTGAATCTTTGGTTCAAACCGGTTCAAACCCATCTGGTCTTAGTTGCATTAGCCCAATACACTCATTTTGCCATGTCTCATGCATGCATCATATTTTTGCATATTGTTTGGTGATGTTTGTGTATCGGTGCTCTTTGCGGCAGGTTCTGCCTCCAAGGAGTACCACGATTACCCTAACGAAGAACAATATCAGTGCATCGACCCATCAGGCAAGCAACCAACCATTTGATCATATCGATACAATCCCATGTTCTCGCTTCTGCTCTCTTTTACTGCATTAAGACAACGCGTTTCAAACTGCTGTGTGCTACGGTAGTTGAACCCATTTCCTCTGCATGACCTGTCATTGCCACAGTAACTAGATGAAACCCATTAGCATGTGTAGGAGTTGATTGAGCCATATGTATGTGTTGTTCCTACCTTGCTATGCCTGCTATGCTTAGAGTCGTGTCAGGTCTGGTTCATCTGGGTGATGGGCTAGAGTGAAATGATCATGTCGGTAATGAGAGTGATGTGTTGAACACGATTTTGTAAAGGTATCGATGAGAGGCCATGTAGGAGTACATGGTGGGTTGTTTCATTGAAGCCGACCTTAAGCACTGAGATCTGTATTTGTGATTTAAGATTCAACTACTACCATGCATTGGGCCCTGAAATATGACCCCGCTCGACTTCTTATTCACCCTAGTCCTCTGTCCAGGAGTTGCAAGTCGTTTCTGGTGTTTGTAGCTTACTGGAGGCCGTGGGCAGCGCTGACCCGCGGGGTGGGCTGTGATGCAGTAGGTACGTGGCCGAGAATACCGGGCACCCGTTAGGTGTCTCGGAACCCTGTACACATCGTTCGGGGCCGTATGTGGAACCCCGGCGGGACTCCCTGCGGATGGAACCTGAATAGGCGATAAACCTGGACTAGAGACTTAGGTGTTTAGGTAGGTCGTGGTCTACACCCACGTTGGCTTTCGCTTGAAGTCTGCCGAGCAGATGTCGTGTGCAGACGCTAAGTAGTGGAAACATGTATGAAGAAGTACACCCCTGCAGGGTTAACATGATCTATTCGAATAGCCGCGTCCGCGGTAAAGGACTACTTGGTTGCCTATACAGTTCATAGATAAGTAAATGGATACTACTAAAAATCTCAAGATAAGCGTGAGTGCCAAGGATGGCTCTTCTGTAGGATGACGGAGGTGGATCCTCGGTGGTGTATTGAAGTGGTGTGTAGTGGACTCGTGTGCGCAAAACCATTTCAAGTTGGTGTCTCGTAGGATAGCTTAGCCAAGGGTCAAAGCTGGCTTGCTGCAATAACCCGACCAACCCTTCTTGATAATGTGCATGTATGTAGGATCTGATGTAAGTCTTGCTGAGTAGCTTTGTACTCATGTTGCTTTAATTTACATTTTTCAGAAGACGCTGCAACCCCTTCTGATGGGTTCTTCGTAGACGTTGACATTGATGAGTAGACTGAGGCCCAGGTGGTGATCCTGAGCTTGTGAAGGACCATGTAGTATAGCTAGGCTTACCCAAGCCTCTTTTATTTTACTAGTTGTCTGTACTCAGACGAGTTACTTCCGCTGTTGGCTTGTATGTCTGTATGACTTGAATGCTGGGTCGTGTGACCCGTACTTGTGTGTATGATATGTATGGCTCCCCGAGCCTTTAAATAAAGTACTTGTGTTGTAGAGTCATGTTGTGATGCCTTGTTGTATTTGCACATATCGAGCATATTGTGTGTATGACAGAAATGCTTGGTATGTGTGGGGTCTGACTATCTAGTTGTTTATTCTTAGTAGCCTCTCTTACCGGGAAATGTCTCCTAGTGTCTCCACTGAGCCTTGGTAGCTTGCTACTGCTCCGGAACACTTAGGCTGGCCGGCATGTGTCCTTCTTCGTTCCTGTGTCTGTCCCTTCGGGGAAATGTCACGCGATGGATACCGGAGTCCTATTAGCCGCTACAGCCTGGTTTACCGGAGTCCTGCTAGCCCAGTGCTACAGCCCGGATTCACTTGCTGATGACCGACACGTTCGATGCTGGGTCATGGATGCCTGTTCCTGTAAGTCTGTGCCACTTTGGGTTTACGACTAGCCATGTCAGCCCGGGCTCCTTACCATATGGATGCTAGCGACACTATCATATATGTGTGCCAAAAGGCGCAAACGGTCCCGGGCAAAGGTAAGACGACACCCGTGGGAATACCGTGCGTGAGGCCGCAAAGTGATATGAGGTGTTACATGCTAGATCGATGTGGCATCGAGTCGGGGTCCTGACAAATGTGCTCATATTAACCCCCTCCACCCATCTTCAGCCCCACCCAATCATCTATGTAAGCTCAGGAGCAAATCTTTGATTCTGGCAATATTTTCAGGTTGTGAAGCAAGTGTATTTTATATTGCTTCAAAAATCTTGATAAATTACCAGATCATTCTTATACCCATAAAACAAGTCTCCACCCAATTTGGCATCATTTCATTGAGCCATTTGATCACCAAAATTATTCCAAGTTTTCTTGATAGAAATAATGTTTGTGAAGCAAGTGCTATTTTGGTTTGTCCATTTGGCATGAGATTTTTACAGCATCTTCATATGTCCAAATAATCAAGATTTGCCCAATCTTAGACCAAGTTGACACTCCATGTGAGTGCACCATCATGATCTAGTTTCTGGACCATTTTGGTCAGTTGTGAAGCAACTGCAGTAAATCTTGGTCCATTTCTCCTCAAACTCTCCAGGACTGTAGTCCTTCCTATCCTAAACATCCCAGACATCACATTTGGCCCATAGCATATCTCTGTTGATCCCATTGAGATGATAAAGTTTACTGCAGTAAACTTCAGAGCTCACTAACCTTTTAACCATAACCGCTTTCACCAAACTACCACCACATTCGAAACCACACTTGGAAGAACTCCACAGCTGACATGGTTTGGCACTAAGTAGCAACCCAGAGCGCGTGTTGTCTGTGGTGACCATGGGGGATGCCGGCCAAAATGGTGGTCTCTCCACTATTGGCAACAGCAGCGCCGCTCCGGCCGGTTCTGGCTTGTCCCCGAGTGTCAAACAGCTCAGCCTCATCGCCCTCTTCACTCTGGACCCCTCTCCCCCTCCGTTCGCTTGCTTATCGACGCTCGCCGCCGCGTGCCCACGGGCATACAGTGGAGTTTTGGATCTTCCCGTCACCGTCGTCTTCCTCCCTGCGCTCCTTTGGCCTCCTCCTCCTCGTGAGGT
Organism: Triticum dicoccoides; assembly: GCF_002162155.2. Classification (NCBI taxonomy): domain Eukaryota; kingdom Viridiplantae; phylum Streptophyta; class Magnoliopsida; order Poales; family Poaceae; genus Triticum; species Triticum dicoccoides. The sequence continues at coordinate 206,512,834 of NC_041391.1, read as the reverse complement.
CTCCCCTATGCCTCCCTTGTCGCCTGCCTCTGAGCTCATGCACGCGATGTAACGCCCCGGATCTGATGCGCTAGGTGTCTGCCAGTCATTCACCGTCGTTGTCATGTCATTTTCTTGCGTGTTGCATTTTATCATGCCATCATGTCCATCTCATCTTGCATACGTGTTCATCTCATGCATCCGAGCATTTTCCCCGTTGTCCGTTTTGCAATCCGGCACTGCTATGTTCCCTGGCGCCCCCTTTTGCCTCTTTTCGTGTGCGGGTGTTAAACGTTCTCGGATTGGACCGAGGTTTGCCAAGCGGCCTTGGTACACCACCGGTAGACCGCCTGTCAAGTTTCGTGTCATTTGGAGGTCGTTTGATGCTCCAACGGTTAACCGGGGAACCGTAAAAGCCTTTTTTGTGTGCAGCCCAACACCCCTCCAAAGTGGCCCATTAACCCATCCAAACCCCCTCCATGCTCTCGGTCGGTCGATCACGATTGCGTGGCCGAAAACCGCTGCTCATTTGGAGCCTCCTAGCTCCCTCTACCTATAAATATGCCATCTCCCCCGAAATTCGTGGTACAAACCCTAAAAATCTTCCCCTCTCCGCGCCGGACGTGTCCGTCTCGGTCCGGACACCCGCGCCGCCACCGCCCGGCGAACCAGGGAGTGCCACGTGGCACTCCCCGCCGCCTCCGCCGTCCGGCCCGCCCGGCCCACAGCTGGCCCGCGCGGCCCGCGCGCCGTCTCCGCCGCCCGAGCGCCTCCTGCCGCTCGCTTCGCCGGCGCCGCACAGCTCCACCGGCGCTGCCCCTCACCTCCGGCCACTGTCAGAGTGCGCCTCGCCGCCGCGCCCCTCCGGCGACCTTCGCCGCCCGCTGCCCGGAGACCTCGCCCGTCCGCCTGCCCCGCCGGGCCTCGCCTTGCCCCTCGCCTCCAAGCTCTCCACCGCCAGAGCCCCATGGCCGCCGCCGCCCTTGCTCCGGTCAGATCCGTGCATGATGCCCCAGATCCGGTCAACTCCAGCCGCCCCCTCGCCTCCCCGCGCCTCCCCGCGCCGCCCCACAGCACCTCGCCGGACCTCGCCCCGCCACCGCGCGCCTCGCCGGAGTTGCAGGAGCTCGCCGGAGCTCAGTTTGGCCGGGGTTGGATCAGATCCACCAACCCCATGAACCAAACACGCCATCCCCATCCTGGATCTCCTCGTCCCGGAACCCCTTCGTCCATTTTTCCCGAGGTTAAAATTCTGCTAAGTCCCAGTTTTTCAACAATATGTGCCCATGTTTGCCATGCCATAACTCCATGACCATTGCTCCGTTTTGTGTGCATTATATATCAAAATGTTCATTGTGAGATGCTCCTCATTTTGTTCCATTGTGAGATGTTCATTTGAGTTCATCTTGGTGCCCTTATCATCATTGCAAGAGTGCTATTTTATGTTTACTGCTGTCTGTTAACAGAACTTGGTGATTTGTCTCTTTCATTGCATTTTGTGTGTGCATATTATGAGTTAGATGTATACATGTGTTTTGAGCTACATCATGCCATCTTTACAGTGGTGCCATCCATGTATTTTTGTGAGTCTGTTAGTGAGTGCATTGAGCTCGTGAAGTAGGGTACTTGCTTTTACTGTTTTGCTAGACGGTTTCTGCTATATCATGATGCTAGGTAAACCTGCAGCTACAAGTCACTCTATGCATAATATGGAGATGTTTACTAAGGATGTTTTGTTATACATGTCATTCTCTATCCATTCATGCCCCTGGTTGCATTTATAGCCTGCTGTAACTTGTTGTAATCTTGCTCTCAACTTGCTAAATAATGTTGCTGTCAGCCTGATTAACATGAAGTTCAGTGTTGCCATGTGCTTTGCTAGAGATCCAAGCATTCTATGGACTTGCTCTTGCCATGTTTAGCTTAATAAATATGCCATATTACTGTTGGTCACCTTTCCATGCCATGTATGTCTATGTGGTGAGTGGTACAAGCTCACCAACATGACTACTTATTGTTGTTCCTGCCATGTCTGAATCTGTCATATCATTTGCCATGTTTGCATGGATGCTACCATGTTTTCTGTTGATCTTTGGAATTAGTTCAGTAAAGGACTTTTGTTCTATGAATTTAGTAGTATCATTTCATGCCTTCAGTTTCTATGATAAGTTCCTATAGCATGTTGTTTGATAGTTCTAAACATTGCAACCTGGTGTTATTTCTGCCAAGTCTGAAACTGTTATTATTTGCAATCTTGCCATGAGCTTTTGAGCATGTTCTATTGTTTTCTGAAGATAGCTCAGTGTTCATGTTTTGTAACGCTTTACCTGTACTTCATTCCCATGCCTTTTGTTTTCATGTTGGGATGCTGTAGCATATTGTTTTGATGCTTGCTAGATGCCTAGTTGTTGTTTTGGACAGCTTGTCATTTAAACTTGTATAGTGTATGTGTTGAACCGTTGCTCCGTTTTGAGTGTGCTCTATATGAAACTTGCTTGATTTTGCATGAAGTTTCATATTATCATGTTGCATCCTTGTTTTGAGGTGTTTACTTGATGTTTGGATGCATTTAGCATCAATGCCATGTTTAACTTGTTTTGCTCATATCTTCTAGGCCGTAGCTCTGAACCAAACGAACTTTATATGTAACTTGACTAGAATTTCTTGTAGATCCTCTTGGTGCTCTTTAACTTGCTATTTAACAACTTGAACATAAGGTTTATTCAGATCTGGACCAATTTCGAAATTTGCATATGGGGACTTACCGAAATTGTTATATGTTGTTTCTGGGCTCATTTAAACTTGCCTTGATGTGTTGCTCTTGTTTGCATCATCTCTTGCCATGAGTAGCTTCATGTAGTTTTGTCTTGCGTCATACTTCGTTCAGCATCATGTCATGTATATGTGTGGTGTGTTTACCATGTTGTGTTCTTCTTCTCGATAGTTCCCGTTTCGTTGCGATCGTGAGGATTCGTTCGTCTACGCTTGGTTCGTCTTTGTGGCTTCATCTTCTTCATCGACTCGTTCTTCTTCCTTGCGGGATTTCAGGCAAGATGACCGTCACCTTAGATCTCATTACTATAATTGCTATGCTAGTTTCTTCGTTCTATCGCTATGCTGGGCTACCTATCTTTTGCTTTTCAATCCTCCCAAATTGCCATGTCAGCCTCTAACCTTTTTTCACCTTTCCTAGCAAACCGTTGTTTGGCTATGTTACCGCGTTGGTCAGCCCCTCTTATAGCATTGTTAGTTACAGGTGAAGTTGAAGATTGCTTCATGGTGGATATGATTATGTTTGGGATATCACAATATCTCTTATTTAATTAATGCATCTATATACTTGGTAAAGGGTGGAAGACTCGACCTTATGCCTGGTGTTCTGTTCCACTCTTGCTGCCCTAGTTTTCGTCATACCGGTGTTATGTTCCTTGATTTTGCGTTCCTTACACGGTTGGGTGATTTATGGGACCCCCTTGACAGTTCGCTTTGAATAAAACTCCTCTAGCAAGGCCCAACCTTGGTTTTACCATTTGCCTCACCACCACCTACTTTTCCCTTGGGAGTCGCTCTCTTGAGGGTCATCTTTATTTTAGACCCCCCGGGCCAGTGCTTCTCTAAGTGCTGGTCTGAACCGAGCTGCCTGCGGGGCCCCCTCGGGGAAACTTGAGGTCTGGTTTTACTCGTAGCTAGTCTCATCCGGTGTTGCCCTGAGAATGAGATATGTGCAGCTCCTATCGGGATTGTCGGCGCATCGGGCGGTCTTGCTGGTCTTGTTTTACCATTGTCGAAATGTCTTGTAAACCGGGATTCCAAGACTGATCGGGTCTTCCTGGGAGAAGGAATATCCTTCATTGACTGTGAGAGCTTGTGATGGGCTAAGTTGGGACACCCCTGGAGGGTATAAACTTTCGAGAGCCGTGCCCGCGGTTATGTGGTAGATGGGAATTTGTTAATGTCCGGTTATAGATAACTTGACACCTGATTCAAATTAAAACGCATCAACCGCATGTGTAGCCGTGATGGTCTCTTTTCGGCGGAGTCGAGGAAGTGAACACGGTTTTGGGTTATGTTTGACGTAAGTAGGAGTTCAGGATCACCTCTTGATCATTGCTAGCTTCACGACCGTTCCTTTGCTTCTCTTCTCGCTCTTATTTGCGTATGTTAGCCACCATATCATGCTTAGTCACTGCTGCAACCTCACCACTTTATCCCTTCCTTACCCATTAAGCTTTGCTACTCTTGATACCCATGGTAATGGGATTGCTGAGTCCTCGTGGCTCACAGATTACTACAACAACAGTTGCAGGTACAAGTTATGCGATGATCATGACGCAAGAGCGATGTTTGCTTGTCATGGAGTTCTTCTTCTGCTTCTTCTTCGATCAGGGGATAGGTTCCAGGTCGGCAGCTTGGGCTAGCAGGGTGGATGTCGTTTGAGTTTCTGTTTGTGTTTCATCTGTAGTCAGATGTTGATCTTATGTATGATGTGTTGTTGTATTCTTGTGGCATTGTATGCCTCTGGTATGTATCCCCATCTATTATGTAATGTTGATGTAATGATATCCACCTTGTAAAAAGCATCTCAATATGCGGTTCTATCCTTGGTGGCACCTTCAAGTCTCTTTCGGATAGTATCGCATATTGGGCGTGACATGCGAGCACGCGTCCGCGGCTCCGGACACGCGTCCGCGGTGGTGCCAGCTCGACCACCTTGCCCCATGGTTATTTCAGCCCTCCTCGAGCCTCTCCGAGCTCACCACTCGCCTCCTGCACCTCCTCTAACCCCGCCCATGCACTTCCCCGAGCTCGAGATGCCCTCCATGACCACCATTGCCGCCATGGCCGCCGCCCCCTCCGGCCTAAATTCAGCCGAAGCCGAGCCCTCCTCCACCTCTAGCCACCACCATCGCCTTCCCCACACTCCGGTGAGTCTCCCATGCCCTTAGCCTCATCGTCGGAGCCCCTCTAGGGCCATGCCCCTTGACCAGCCGCCGCCTCTGTAGTTCCCCATCGCCGCGGCCTCCCGTCCTCTCCACCCGTCCCCGAAGGCCGTTTCACCCCTGAATGGATCCGCCTCGTCACCCTGAACTTGCCGGTATGCTTCGCGTCACCGGAGACGGCCGGAGCAGCCTGCCCCATTGCCGGTCGCCGTCCTCTATCCTCCTCTGTCGCCGCTCCTCGACACCGGTCTGCGCCTCCCCAGCGCTTCCTCTGGTCGGAGCACGTGGCCTCGCCTCTCTTTGGCGCACATGTACCCCTCTTGCATTTATTTTTGGGCCATGCATTCGACCCATCATGCTTGTTATTTGATGCCTGTCCGTGGCACCTCTTCTTCCTTCATGTCGGCTGCTTGCACGTTAATGGGGGGGTACCTGAGCATCGCGACTCAGGGCTCCTACTGGCTCTCTAGCCCTCACCCTCTGGCTTTGTCCACGGCATCGCGCCCTGGCAAACCAGCAACGGCTGAGACTCGCTCGAGGGCCGGGACCCGAGGACGTAGAGCGTCGGCATCTAACCAAGCTTGCGCGTTAAAGGCGGGGTACCTGAGCATCGCGACTCAGGGCTCCTACTGGCTCTCCAGCCCTCACCCTCTGGCTTTGTCCACGGCATCGCGACCTGGCAAACTAGCGACAGCTGAGACCCGCTCGAGGGCCGGGACCCGAGGACGTAGAGCGTCGGCATCTGGCCAAATTTGCAGGAACACATCACAAGTTAAGGCCCAGTGCCATGCGCAACCCGCCTTGAGGTAGGGCCGCGTGAGTCCCGCGCTGCCTCACGGGTGCCTGGATACGCCTCGTCAGGCCTTTACTGCCTCATTGCCTCTCCAAAGCTACTAACGGCTGACCGCCGCTTGTCATAGCGGACTTTTGCTCTTTTTGTGGTGGGCCTGCAGGATCCCTTCAAGGAGCAGCGCCAGGCGAGGCCCTCACGGCGTCCTCTTCACTCCCGTCCGCGCGAGCCGCTTGCACATTAAAGGGGGTACCTGAGCATTGCGACTCAGGGCTCCTACTGGCTCTCCAGCCCTCACCCTCTGGCTTTCTCCACGGCATCACAACCTGGCAATCCAGCGACGGCTGAGACCCGCTCGAGGGTCGGGACCCGAGGACGTAGAGTAGAAAGGGGAGCAAAGGCGAGAGGGAAGAGGCACGCGGGGACCTTGCCAGGCAACCCCTCGCCATCCAATGCACGGACCTAGCGCCGCACCACGAAGCGTTTCCTGACTCTCGAGATAAGTCACCCTCCGGAAACACTAGCTATCGCAGCACCGTCACCACATCCAATGCAATCCCGTGTTAGCAGCATGGCATTCCTTTCTCACCGAATGATGGCTGCTTGAGCGATAAAGGGGACCTCCTGAGCATCGCGACTCAGGGGCTTTTAGTGGACCCCGGGCCGCTCACCTCCTGGCCTTGACCACGGCATCGCGGCCTGGCATACCAGCGACGGGTGAAGCCGCCTTGGGACCGGGACCTGTCGGCGCAGAGCACCAAGCCCTCGTGAGGTTCGAAAGGAAGAAAGTAAGCTAAGACGGAATAAGCATCTCGCATTGCTTCACGATAAGGATCATATTAACAAAAGGAGCTACAAACACCTTACAAGCCCCCACGGGGTGTGTTCTTGGCTCTTCGCAGGGACAAAAGACACGTATCCTAAGGAGCCCTGACTACAGGGACCATCACGCAGACGCCATCATCAACAGTGGGCCGTCAGGCACCGGCGCCAACCTCATCCAGATCAGGGCGGCGGCGGCCTAACGAGCTCATCCTGCTCCGAGAGCGGCGCAGGCTCAGGGGCTCGTAGCTATCGTCGCTCGTCTCCGGAGTTGCGAAGAGCTCGGCGGAGTCGCTGGATCCTCCGGCACCCCCGCCACTTGAGGAGCTGCTGGAAGAACGTGCGATGGCAGGCCTGGTCCCTGCCGCTCCGGAGCTTTTGTCGCTGCCTCTGGTACAGCACTCCAGCCGACGCCCATCTTTGTCGAAGACCTTGAAGAGCATCATGGAAGCGCCATCGAACTCCAGGTGGATCACGAGAGCGCCCCTCGTCCTGCAAACCCGGGCGATCTCGCCCCAGCCCCGGGTCCTGAAGACCTTACCTGGAGCGATGACCTCGACATCCGCATCGGTCGCAGGAGTCTGGTAGTCGACGTGCTGCAGCCAGAGCCTGAAAGGCCCCCTCGGCGGAATCTCGAAGGCGAAGGAAGGAGGAAGGCGAATCCAAGATCGAGGAGGCATGGCGGCGTGGAGCACAAACTCTCGGGAGGAGCCCTCGGCGTGAACTCCAGGAGGGACAACACGCACCGACGTGACCCGCCGGCGCCGACGGCGGAGTCGTCCGTGGTGCTCGACATCGACCCCTGCAGAGCCCTCAAGATGGGCGTACAAGGGCAGTGGGAACCCTGGCGGCGGCCGCTCGCACCAAGGCCTCGACACATCCTGCTGCGCGCCCTCTTCTCGGCGGCAGAGGACTAACCGCTTCTTCGGCGGAAGTGGATCAAGACCCTCTCGGGGGGCCTTTCCCTTCTCTTCTGCGGAGAACCAGCGGATGGGTGCCATCAGCGTGAGACGGAGCAATGGAGAAGATGAAGAAGAGGAGGAGTAGCAGAGGAAGATGAACTGGAATGGCTCGCGCCATTCCATACTTATAGCAAGAGGAGGCTAACCGCCGGCGTCCACGATCGCAGGTAATCATGACCCATTTTTGCATGCAGGGACTTGTCAGCTCGTGCAGTTGCGAAGGCGTTGTGGGAGAGCGGGGCCGCCCACGTCCCACCAACCACCATGCGGCGCCCGAGGCCGCAGGCTGTTAGGGCCCGCGACGCTTCGCACTTTCCCCTTCACTTCTCTGCTCAGCCAACTCTGGGTGCGCCTTGGGCCCAGGGGCTACTATCGGCGTTCTGGGAACGGGGGTCCCCAGACTTGCCTGCCTGCGGCCTGTGGTGTGGCTCAAGGGGCGGCCCAACGTGGCCCATCTTCATCAGCACAAGCTCGAGACCCTCGCGAGGGGCCAAGCCTCGTGGGGTGGACAACAAGGAGCCTCCTCAGGCACGGCCTCGTCAGGCTGGCTCGCGAGGAGGCGGAGAGATCAAGGCGGGGTACCTCACGAGGTGCCCATGATGCAAGCCATGACGACCAAGGGCGCAAGGAGGGTGCAGCCCGTGGAGTGTCCTTGAGGGAGTCCTGGATTAGGGGGTGTCCGGATGGCCATACTATGACCTTTGGCCGGACTCCCGGACTTTGAAGATACAAGATTGAAGACTTCGTCCCGTGTCCGGACGGGACTTTCCTCGACGTGGAGGGCAAGCTTGGCGATATGATATGAGGTTCTACTCCCATTGTAACCGACTCTGTGTAACCCTAGCCCTCTCTGGTGTCTATATAAACCGGAGAGTATTAGTCCATAGGACGAAGAACAATCATACCATAGGCTAGCTTCTAGGGTTTAGCCTCTCTGATCTCGTGGTAGATCCACTCTTGTACTACCCATATCATCAATATTAATCAAGCAGGAGTAGGGTTTTACCTCCATCAAGAGGGCACGGCCCTGGGTAAAAACATCTTGTCCCTTGTCTCCTGTTACCATCTGCCTAGACGCACAGTTCGGGACCCGCTACCCAAGATCCGCCCGTTTTGACACCGACATTGGTGTTTTCATTGAGAGTTCCTCTGTGTCATCACCGTCAGGAAGGATGCGGCACCCCGTCTTTAAAGATGGCGCTGTTGCTAAAGGAGCTTTGGCTGTCGGCCAAACTCTCCGGCAAGGCAGTTTTTTGATGACCGCCTGTTCGGCTGCCGCGCCGACGATGACCTCTCGGGCCATCGAAAGCAATCTCCACATCAGCTCGGAACTTGCCGAGCAGTTAGATCCGATGGAGCTCTCTTCCCTAAACGAGCTCTTGGATCGCATTGCCGCCCTGGGAGTCGCTACAGATTACGGCCAGATTGGGCTTAAACCCGATCAGAGAGAGATCGGCTCTCCCCAGGTCACCCACCATGTTGAAGTGGTGGAAGAACAATGCGGCGAATCTTCGCCCATCCTAAGGACCAGATGTGTCCGGATTCCCGACCCATCCAAGCCAGACACCCGCGGAGGGGAGGATGTAGCCCAAGCCCTGAACCTAAAGTTAGGCAGCAGGCCTGATTCATTGAATAATGTCCAAGAAAACAAGCTTCCGAATTCGGAAATTTCTTGGCCCCTGAATCTTATATCGGGCGAGGTTCCGGATTTAAATCCACCCGCCCACCCAAATATAAGGGATCTATCCGAAATACGGCAAGAGCCCGGGGAAACAGTACACCACTACTGGGCCAGATTCCTCCTGGTTATGAACAGGATAAAGGACTGCCGTGATAAAGATGCAATTTCATTCTTCTGTAACAACTGCACGGACATCGGAATCCTCAACGCCATAAGTCGCCGTGAAATTACACGCTTCGCCGACTTGACATCCATAGTACGAAAGTACTGTGCGACAAAAAGCATTCGGAAAACCGAAACTAAATTCTGGGACAATCCGGCCCTGAATACAATACCAGTCCGAAACAAAAGGGCGCATTATCGCCAGGCACCTGAGCCAAACAGCAAAAAACAAAAACCCTCTACAGGGCATGGGACCGTACTGGAGGGATGGCTCAATGGACCCTGTAAAATTCATAGTTCAGGGGAAGTCACACCAACTCACAGCCTTAGAGCATGTTGGATACTCCGGCAGGTGGCCAGAAGTGGCGAGGAGCTTCTAACTCCAGAATTCGCAGAGCACCACCCCAGAAACGCCAGTACGGTGTCGACAGTCTTCGAGACTTTCACATCAAACAATGCGAGGAAACGAACGCTCCGCAGCCTTACCGAAGTCTACCAAGTAGCAACAATAAACCCATGGAGTGAAACGGCTATTACCTTTAATGCCAGTGACGAACCTAAATTCCGGACAGCCCGAGCACCAGCCGCATTGGTCCTCAGTCCGATAGTGGACGGCTTTCGACTTACAAAGGTACTCATGGACGGTGGCAGTGGACTTAACCTCATCTACGAGGAAAGCCTGCGAAAAATTAAAATAGACTAGAGCCGCATTGAGCGAAGCAACACAACCTTTAGAGGAATAATACCAAGCCGGGAAGTGTGCTTTTCAGAGAAAATCACATTGGATGTGGTGTTCGGCATGCCGGATAATTACATATCTAAGGAGGTCACATTTCAAGTGGCCCCGTTCAACAGTGGATACCACGCTCTGTTAGGGCGAGAAGCATTTACAATTTTTCAAGCCATACCCCATTACGGGTACATGAAGCTCAAAATGCCCGGACCCAACGGAATCATCACTCTTGCTAGAGATACGGACACAGCGCTCCGCACCGAAAACAAGACAACCGCACTGGCCCTGGAGGCATTATCCGAAGCCCTAGCGACCGAGGAACTAACTGCGTTGCGCTCCACGGTGGACAGGGACGATGTGATACTAGATAAGAGATCCAAGTCCACCTCTTTTAAACCAGTGGACGAAATAGTCAAATTCCAAGTCCATCCAATGGACCCCACCAAAACGGCCTCCATCGGGGCACAGTTAAACCCCGATGTAGACGCCGCACTATGAGAATTCCTACGGGAAAATTGGGACATATTTGCCTAGCACCCCTCAGACATGCCAGGAATCCCACGCAGGCTGGCCGAGCACAGCCAGAACATCCTAAAAGGGTTCAAGCCCGTTAAGCAGACTCTTCGGCGTTTCTCCGAACCCAAGAGACAAGCCATGGGAGAGGAGCTAGCAAAACTACTGGAAGCCGGATTCATTAGAGATATAAAACATCCAGACTGGCTAGCAAGCCTGGTGATGGTACCAAAGAAGGACAAATCCTGGCACCGATGCGTCGATTTCAAAGTCCTAAATAATGCCTGCCCAAAGGATCCCTTTTCCCTCCCCCGAATTGATCAAATCATCGACGCCACTACAGGACACGATTCATTGTGTTTCCTCGATGCATACTCTGGCTACCACCAAATCAAGATGGCAGAGTCAGACCGAGCCGCAACGGCATTCATCACCCCATACGGCCCATTCTGCTTCAACACGATGCCCTTCGGGCTCAAAAACACTGGCGCAACATATCAGCGCATGATTCAGACATGTCTGGCCAACCAGATTGGCAAAACAGTTGAAGCGTACGTAGATGACGTGGTCGTCAAAACCAAACACGTCGATACTCTAGTAGACGACTTGAGGCTCACATTCGACAATCTCCGAGCATATGACATTAAGCTCAACCTGGAAAAATGCGTTTTCAGCGTACTAGCCGGAAAGCTCTTGGGCTTCATCGTATCCGGTAGAGGAATTGAAGCAAACCCAGCCAAGATCCGAGCTCTGTCACAATTGGATATCCCAAAAGACCTCAAACAAATACAAAAATTGACTGGATGCGTCGCGGCTCTAAGCCGCTTTATCTCCCGCCTAGGAGAAAAGGCATTACCCCTTTATCGCCTCCTGCGACGCACCAAACACTTTGAGTGGACGGATGCCGCTACGGCCGGACTCGATGAAATCAAAGCCATATTGGCAACAAATCCGGTCCTGGCCGTGCCCAACACGGGCGAACCAATGCTATTATACATCGCGGCAACCCATCAAGTTGTAAGCGCGGTGCTCGTTGTCGAATGAGAAACGGACGGACACAAGTTCCCTCTCCAAAAACCAGTTTACTACGTGTCCACTGTCCTAACCCCATGCAAGTCATGGTACCCGCACTATCAAAAGATACATACGCAGTGTCCATGGCATCCCGGAAGCTGCGACACTATTTTCAAGAGTGTTCAATAACAGTGGCATCCGAAGTACCTCTTAATGATAATATAAACAACCGCGACGCAACGGGCCGAATTGCCAAATGGGCCATTGAGATCCTCATGTTTGACATAACTTACAAGCCACGGCGAGCTATTAAGTCGCAGGTTTTAGCCAACTTCATCGCCGAATGGACTGAAGCCGAGCTCCCTAAAGAGTATGGTGCATATTCCAACTGGATCATGCACTTCGACGACTCCAAAATGTTGGCTGGCCTGGGGGCTGGCGTCGTTCTGACATCCCCTATAGGAGATACAGTCCAATACGTACTTCCGATAATGAACACGGACTCCAACAATGCAACCGAATACAAGGCCCTTCTACATGGTCTCCGGATGGTAGTCTCCGTGGGCATTCAGCACCTAGAGGTCCGCGGGGATTCAAACCTCGCGATATCCCAAATAAATGGAGACTTTGACGCCAAGGATCCGAAAATGGCAGCTTAATGCAACGCCATCTTAAATATGTCAGCTCGGTTTGAGGGGCTCAAATTTCACCACATAGCCCGGGAGAATAACCTGGCAGCAGACGTGTTGGCACGCATTGGTGCCAAGCGCGATGCTGTCCCTCCCAACATCTTCCTAGAGAGGCTGTTCAAGCCATCCGTATCATGGGAGGGGGAGTCCGGAAACAATATCCCGGACACAACCACACTGCCCCTCACCGAACATTCTAACACAGTTGGTGGCTCCGCCAATGAAACAACACCCTCAACCCACACAATAATGGCAATCATTGCCCCGTGGACAGAACCATTCCTTGCCTACCTAACTATGCAGGAACTTCCCGAGGACCAAAACGAGGCCCGCTGCATAGTGCGGCGATCTAAAGCCTATAAAAGTACACGAGGGGGAGCTTTATAAGAAATGCACAACCGGAGTCCTTCAAAGGTGTATCTCCGAAGAGGAAGGGCGAAACCTTCTGGCTGAAATTCATGCCGGACTCGGCGGGCACCACGCCGCAGCCCGGGCCCATGTAAGCAAGGCCTTCCGTACCGGATTTTATTGGCCGACGGCCCGGGCAGACGCTCAGGACTTAGTGCAGCGATGCGTCGGTTGCCAATTATTCGCTAACCAAAGCCACATGCTGCCTACCGCCCTACAAACTATACCCATTACCTGGCCTTTCGCGGTCTGGGGGCTTGACATGGTTGGACCCCTTAAAGGAGGAACCCATAAGAAAAAATATCTACTGGTCATGGTGGACAAATTCACCAAATGGATAGAGGCCAAGCCTATAAAGACGGTCGAATCCGGACCGGTGATAGACTTCCTATCCGGGGTCGTACACTGTTACGGTGTCCCCCACAGCATCATAACTGACAACGGCACAAACTTCACGGCCGATGAAGTTAAACTCTGGTGCAAAAACATGGGCATTAAGCTCGACTATGCTTCAGTCTATCACCCTCAAACCAACGGTCAAGTCGAGCGAGTCAACGGTCTCATTATGAGCGGCATCAAACCCAGACTAGTGTGATCCCTCAAGGAATCTAACACGCACTGGGTAGAGGAACTTGACTCCGTACTCTGGGGGCTGCGGACCACGCCGAATTGCACTACCGGATTCACACCATTTTTTATGGTATATGGCACAGAGGCAGTCCTGCCCTGCGACATAATTCATGACTCACCTCGAGTTCGCATGTACGAAGAAAGAGAAGCCGAGCTCGATCGACAGGACATCTTGTACGCATTGGAGGAGGAGTGTGACGTGGCAAAAGCCCGTTCCACATTCTATCAACAGTAGGCTCGAAGATATCAAAGCAGAGAAGTACGGGCCAAAACTCATAACGTTGGCGAACTAGTTCTACGCTTGCCGGACAAGAAAAAGCACAAACTAAAGCCCAAATGGGAGGGTCCCTTCATAATCGAACAAGTACTGACTGGTGGAGCATACCGTCTGTGAAACGCATCGGACAACCGACTCGAGCCGAACCCATGGAACGCAGCATGCCTACGAAGATTCTACGCCTAGCTCCGGACTCCGTGTTCGTCTCCTTCCTCTGTCCCTTTTTTATTTTTATTTTTCACATTAGCTGTCTGGCATTTCTCTCCTTCTCTCTACCTTTTTTCTCCCAAGCCCTTAGGGGCTTGCCTGTGCATTGTTCGCACATACTTGACGCGCCACCCGCACTCATCATACCTGGGGGCTTCTTTATCAGAAGTTTACATAAACGGGCCTCATGCCCAAAACATGTGTGACACTTCCACATGAACCTTTTATACACCATTATATGCATCGATATGACTTAAGTTTTGGCCAAGCTGGGTTGCCTGGCTCCTGTGCTTACCCCTACGTTTCCGTTCATTCGGCTAGGTGGTAAAGGGAGCACCTCTATGATTGGTACTGCCGGGTCAGCCGGATGTGTACCTCAGACTGGGTGAAGCCGAAAGCTAGCGTTCTTAAGGGAATATTCCGTCGGTGAACTAAAAGATGATTTTTCTTGTTTATCTATCTGCCCCCAGATGCTTTCCTGCTCTTTTTAGCAGTTCAGACATGCACTTTAGGGCATGCCTCCCATGGAAAGGAACCCCTAACGGAACTATTCTCCCTGGAAGATGTTTCTTACTAACCATGTAATATAACATAACTAGTTGGGAACTTGTCTGCTAAAGCAATTGTGACCCCTACGCCTTGTCTCCATGCATGCCCTGGTTCTTACATAATCGAGAGGGTATTCGGACACACTCCAGACTATAGGGTCCAGAGGTTGAAGCGAAAAGGTCCGCAATGACAAACGATCTACAATCCGGCTAGAAGGCATTTTTCATGTCATTTTAAATTACAGAGTCAATTCGACTCGGTATATTCTTCTTCAATACCATCCAACAAGCGGTCTAATTTACAGTCCTGTTGAGAATACTTTGCAGCCAGCTCTACCTGGCCATATACTAAGCTGACAGGGATCTCCTTTCCGTCAGGACCCATAGGGCTGACCTCGGCCATGTGGTTCGGGTCAGCCTTCGTGTACGGAGTCTTCACCATGGCCCAGGCCTCCCTGGCACCTTGACGGTAGGCCGATATCTTCCACAACCGGAAGCGCTGCCGCACTCCCTCCAGCTTCTTTGCAAGCTCCCCAAGGCCTTCTGGCACGGAGAGGGATGGCCACATAGCCTGGACGACGCCCTGCATTGCCTGCCGAACTCGTTCGTGCAGTTGCAACAGCTCGGGAAGAAGGTCCCCCATTGAACCAGGCATTTCCTCTGCAGGACGACCTGTCAGCAGACCTACAGACATAGCTCTGTCAATTGACTTCCTCGCCGAATTCTTTTTTCGAAAATTCGTTCGAGCACTTACTAAAAATGTCGCGTCGAAGTCACCGATTCTCCTTTACGGATGCAGGTAGCTGAATACGAACATCCTTTAGTTCCTCGCCCAGCTGGGTATTGGCGTCTTGAAGTTTGTTCTTCTCTTGCCTCACCCTCGTCAGCACGCTCTCGCCAGCCTTTAGTTGGCGTAGGAGTTGTTGCTTGTCCGGATTTACTCCAGCCCCATCTGCACTATTATCGTTAGAGTTGCACACATGCCGCACTTCACAACGGAATTATCTTTCGAAGCGTATATTACCTAAGGGCGTCCCCTTGGCATTATCTGAAGCAGCCAGTGCGGCCTCGATTTGGGCCTTGCACTCTTCAACTCCTGGGATAGTTGCGTGTTCTTCTTTGTAAGACACCGCATATCATATGATCCTCAAAACAGTTATCTTCACTGTTTCAAGTCTCGGGGGCTACTGACATATATAACCTTCAATTTTACTCACCTGTATGTCTTTTACATACTGCTCTGTGGCTCTAGCTAGACCATTTTGAGCAGCACGGAGATACGCATCTCCTGTATTAAAGGCGTCCAACGCCTTTGGGGAAAAACATGCGTCACGAAGAACAGTCCGGCGACGCATGTGGTTCATGGCACTCTCCACCTCTAAATTGGTGGCAGATAGCCCGTCCGCGTCCTCTGTCGGAGGAACACCTGAGGCACGCCCCGTGTCCGCCTCCGCTTCCGGACCCGACCTTGAACCCTGGCCGGTGGATATAGTCCAGCGGGCTCTCTTCTTTCTAAGAAGAGCATGAGCGTTAGTATGACTTGAGGGCATAAACCCTAGGCGTTAAATTCGCACGCCGTACCGTTGCGCCGGAATCTCGATCTGGTCCGCACTTGTTTTGGCCCGCCTGGCTTCAGCGGCCCTTGTTGGCTGCCCACCGCGGGGTCGGCCTTCCGCCTCGAGGATTTACCCTGCGAAACGAAACACTATTAGTTCACGGCATTCAAGATAAAGCATGGGTGGATCTCTTTGAAAGTACTGGGACTTCGGTCTCAGTTACCTTTGAGGCTAGAAGTAGTCCGGGATAGTCGGTCGTAATGGCCACTAAGGTGTTGTCCTTACTAAATTGATGAAACACCCCATCAATTAACTCCACACATAAGTCTGGGTCTTCTTGGGAGTCCGGATCGAGGGACCATTCCCGGTCCTCGGGTTGTGGAGGAGGGCTGTTTATCTCCTTCACAGTCTGGCGCAGCTCCTGCGTTAACATTGCTAGACTAAGTACTCAATTATGGGAATTTCGAAAGCGGGTAGGCAAGTGAAAATGTTCGCTCACCCAGCTTGGAGGATTGTACATGGAGAATCCGCCCTCCGGGTTGGCACGGAGGAATTCCTCTTCTTCTCCCTTGTACAAAGAAGATAAGATTCTCGTTAAAGTGGTGGCCAAATCCAGCCCCTTACGACCGCACCGGGTGGCGTCGTCCTCCCTGTTGAAATCCCACATGGGGTGGCCTCTGTATTGAAGCGGCTGCACCCCTCGCGTAATGCATATGGCCATGACCTTGATCATGGTCAGTCCTGGAATGAGCCAACAACCTTATCCGGCTCATCAGGTAAAGGACATCCCTGTCAATTTCCCTCTGAGGGTTCCGCAGGCGCCATCTCAGGCGCTTCTTCAATGGAGCATTATTGAACTCAGGAAGGCCGATCCTTACAGGGTCCGGTAGGGGGACGTCATCTATATAGAACCACTCTGAAGGCCAGTCCTCGGACGCCCTCTTTGGGGTACCGGATAGATATCCGGTCCCAGCGATGCGCCATAGTTCGGCTCCACTCACTTGATAAATAGACCCCTCCTGAGAACGGGGCACGAGGCAGAACAACCTCTTCCACAGCGCGAAATGGGCCTCAACGCCCAAGAACAGTTCGCAGAAGGCCATGAAGCCCGCAATATGCAGAATGGAGGAAGGCGTGAGGTTGTGTAGCTGGAGGCCGTAGAACTCTAGCAACCCTCGGAGAAACGGATGAATTGGAAATCTGAGTCCTCTAATTAAATAAGGGACTAGGCATACCCGCTCTCCTTGAGAGGGATTGGGGATGCTCTCCGCCTGCTCTCCGCCGCTATAGGTAGCAATCCCGGCTCGAACTGGGATCATATATGCTGGGGGGAGGAGCCCCTTGGACTGAAGCATTACTAGCTCGCTATGCGGGACGGAACACCACCCCCAATCTCCAAGCCGAGGGCAGGAGAGGCGAGAGGAGGAGCTGCACCGACCGGCCATGGTGGAATGGATCCCTGTCGAAGGCACTCTAATGAAGGCTCGCGGAGGGAAGATGGTGTGAATTGGATCTAAATCCCCGTCTCTTTTATGGGCGGCTCATTAACGCAACTGGGGGGCAAATGAAAACCCCCCTGGCTTTTCGCATTCGTTTGACACATGGAAGATGGTCATTATGGGGCACAGAAGCCGAGGAGAGAAACACACACTAAAAGCCGGACACTATTCGACAGGTACAGGGAATTTGGAGAAGAACCCGCCTTGCAATGCCGAAGACAAACTTGCGCGCCGGACTTATAGTCATTGAAGCCTGGTTCGGGGCCTACTGAGGGAGTCCTGGATTAGGGGGTGTCCGGATGGCCGGACTATGACCTTTGGCCGGACTCCCAGACTATGAAGATACAAGATTGAAGACTTTGTCCCGTGTCCGGATGGGACTTTCTTTGGCGTGAAGGCAAGCTTGGCGATACTATATGAAGATCTCCTCCGATTGTAACCGACTCTGTGTAACCCTAGCCCTCTCCGGTGTCTATATAAACCGGAGAGTTTTAGTCCATAGGACGAAGAACAATCATACCATAGGCTAGCTTATAGGGTTTAGCCTCTCTGATCTCGTGGTAGATCCACTCTTGTACTACCCATATCATCGGTATTAATCAAGCAGGAGTAGGGTTTTACCTCCATCGAGAGGGCCCGAACCTGGGTAAAAACATCGCGTCCCTTGTCTCCTGTTACCATCCACCTAGACGCACAGTTCGGGACCCCCTACCCGAGATCCGCCGGTTTTGACACCGACAGTCCTCCTTTCCTCTTTGGTGCAAAGGGAGCAAGCGCAGGCGAGAGCATCAAGCAAAGGCATCCATTTCGGTGCAACAAGACCAAGACCATCGCAACGGCAGGAAGGAAGTCATCGTGGGGCCCAGGAAGGCGTCATCGTCAGAGCCTTTCACAGGTGAGGGCCAACTTTAGTCAGGATAAGTGTACTAGATGTTCCCCTTCAAAATGGCCAATTGTTGGCGCCCTTCCTGCTCAATATTTGGGAAGAGGCCCAGGGCCTTTGCCTATAAATAGGACTAGCCACCCACAAGGTGGAGGGATCGGATCCTCATCTGGAAGCCAGTAGAAAGAGAGACTGAACTCCCCCTGGTAGTTCATCGCAACAGCCAAGAATAGACCCTCGCGAGGCTGTTCTTCCTTGTATTGTTCATCATCAGCCCAAGAGGCAATCCACCACACCACACACTGGAGTATGGTATTACACCACAATGGTGGCCTGAACCAGTATAAACTCTGTGTCTCTTGTGTTTTTCCTTTGATTGCTTAGATCATAGCGAGGCAGTGAGGTGCAGGTAGGTAGTGGGCGAAATCTCGGCGCGCAACCTAGTGTTTGAATCTAGAGGGTCTGCAAGAACCCGAAATCGGACATTATGCTCCTCTCAGTTTTTCCTACATAAATATATAATATGGAAAACAGATTACATACCTTGTGACTCGTTCAGCCGCTCGTTCACCAGTGTGATATCAGCATCAGTAACTCCAATCTGCCTCCTCAATTCGGCAACTTCAATGGACTGTTCGGCTGCCGGATCCTTAAACACCTGCGCATAAATACAGCGTGAACATTACTTTCAGAATATGATCCCCTGTTTGCCACCTAAGGCGGACAACCAGAGTCTCAGGGGCTACTATCTATATGGGGCACACCTAGCGCGTGCGTCACATCCGAAAATTATGTATTTTTCATTACATACCTCAAAGCCTCTAAGCAGGCTCGTAAAGGCCTCATTCAACCTGCTTGTGGCAGATGAAATTCTCTTGAGCACCATGCTCATTAATGAATGGTGCTCCTCTGAGAGATCAACTCGCTCCAGAAGACCCACCAATGTGTCCGGCCGGACGCCGGATTGCACCGGACCCTTTTTATCGCCCCGCGTGGGAGCTGAACGCTCCGGGCTCAGGGCGGCCGAAGTATTAGCTTCTTGCTCCGGCAGGACTGGGCTCCTCCATGACGACACCTCGGGGTCGCCCGCCTCATGAGGCGGAGAATTTGGTGGAGTCTCACTCTCCATCATCTCCGGAAGGAGATCCCCCGAAGATGAACTCTTTCGAGAAGAGCTGCTAGCTGGACTGCAAAGAATAGATCTTGGTTATTGTTCTCGGAAAAGGAAGTACTACCTTCATATGTAAGATTAAGTTACAACTCGGTGGAGGGCTGGCCCGTTGGCGGGCATGGCGCAGTGAGGACGCCCTTCGGGGCAGGGCCCCCTGGCGAAGCTTTTTCCCTTGTTTGGCCACCTCCGTCTCCAAGTATTCGGAGGCGGCCCTTTTCTTCCCGCGAGGGGAGGAGGCCTCAGATTCCCCTCCCCGATTACCCTCCTTTTGGGAGGTAGCAATTCCCCCGGTTTGGATGTGCAATATGTGAAGTTCTACTTCTCTATTCTTCCTTTCTTCTTTCCCCGAAGGCACTTTGCTTAGCACACGATCAAGCATCTTGGCTATGGCGGGACTAGGAGAGCGTTCGGGAAGTGGCGTCGTACACCTGATTCTCTCTGCCTTGCTGTGCCATTCCTGGCCGCGGAGGATTTTCAGGATAATGTTGTGATAAATATAAACGAAATGTCAGGTTTCTGGGTTACTTACTTGGGTATATG
Source organism: Triticum dicoccoides (assembly GCF_002162155.2). Lineage (NCBI taxonomy): Eukaryota > Viridiplantae > Streptophyta > Magnoliopsida > Poales > Poaceae > Triticum > Triticum dicoccoides. The sequence continues at coordinate 206,492,830 of NC_041391.1, read as the reverse complement.
GGCGATTGAAGCTCAGGCCCGCATCCTGAGTGGTGTCCGGACACTTTGCTTGTGGTCCGAAGAATAGCTTACACATCCCTTCGAGCGTCAGGCCGAAGAAGTGCAGAATAGTCCGCGGACCTTCCAGATTGAACTCCCACATCCGAAGAGGCCGGCGTTTGCACGGCAACATCCGTTGGATTAGCATCACCTGAATTATGCTAGAAAGGCTGATATCCCTCTCAAGAAGCTCCCGGACACGGCTCTGCTGTGTTGGTACATCATTAGCAGGCCCCCAATCCCATCCTATATTGGTCCATGACGCCAGTTGAGGAGGAGGACCCGAACGGAAGTCGGGGGCAGCCACCCACTTTGTGCCTCTGGGAGCCGTTATGTAAAACCACCTTCGTTGCCATAAACCAAACACCTCTGGGAAGGAGCCCTCTGGCCATGGAGCTTCAGCGTTCCTGCTTATTATTGCACCTCCGCACTCCACGTGTCGCCCCTCAATCATCCTCGGCTTCATGTGAAAGGTCTGGAGCCATAAGACAAAGTGTGGAGTGACATGATGAAAAGCTTCGCACACAACAATGAACGATGAAATATGGAGGATAGCGTCTAGAGCTAGATCGTGAAAATCTAACCCGTAATAGAACATGAGCCCTCTCACGAAGGGATCAAGGGTAAAGCCCATGCCGTGGAGGAAGTGGGAAACAAATACGACGCTCTCGTTGGGCTCGGGAGTAGGGATGACCTGCCCTGGAATAGGAAGCCTGTGCTTGATGTCGGCGGTCAGATATCCAACCTCCCTAAGCTTCTCAATGTCGTCCTCTATGGCCGAGGAGGCCACCCACCGGCCATGGTTAGATCTGGACATGATGAAGGATCCGAGGTGCTTGGGCTTGGGTTTCGAGTGTTAGAACTCGAGATGCGAAGAGGTGCAAGGGTGGTGGAAAAGAGGGATAGGCCTCGGCCCCTTTATAAAAGGGGAGAATATCAAGCGTCCTCAGCGTGACCGCTCGGGACTTGCCTAAAAACGCGGAGTCCTACCAACGAGCGTCATGGGGATGCACGCTCCCATATTGATGGGAAATCCTGCGAGAAGGGGAGCACGATCACTGCTTGGACAGGGTGTGCCAACAAAACCGCCTCGCAATGCGTATTAAGGCATGCCAAGAAAAACCGGATCGTGTTGTACCAGACCACGGCATAAGAACACACGATGCAGATCAGATTTATGAAGTGCTATGCTCCCTATGAAGGTGTGGGGAAATTATCTCGCAAAACCAATCATCAATCTATTTTTGGAGTATTCGGAGGTGGAACCCACCTTGCAATGCCGAAGACAAACTGCGCGCCGGACACATCTTCATTGAAGCCTGGTCCAGGGGCTACTGAGGGAGTCCTGGATTAGGGGGTATCCGGATAGCCGGACTATATACTTTGGCCGGACTGTTGGACTATGAAGATACAAGACTCAAGACTTTGTCCCGTATCTGGATGGGATTCTCCTTTGCGTGGAAGACAAGCTTGGCGATTCGGATATTATATTTCCTTCCTTGTAACCGACTCCACGTAAACCCTAGCCCTCTCTGGTGTCTATATAAACCGGAGAGGTTAGTCCGTATGAGGGCGATCACAACATTCATAATCATCAGAGGCTAGCTTCTAGGGTTTAGCCTCTACGATCTCGTGGTAGATCAACTCTTGTAACACTCATATCATCAATATTAATCAAGCAGGAAGTAGGGTTTTACCTCCATCGAGAGGGCCCGAACCTGGGTAAACATTGTGTCCCTTGGCTCCTGTTGCCATTGGCCTTAGATGCACAGATCGGGACCCCCTACCCAAGATTCGCCGGTTTTGACACCGACAGGAGCCTTGTCTTGTGTATGAAGACAATACTCACAACACTAAAACTTTCACATACTTTTATCCCCGTTGAAAACTTCAACCAGTTTGTCATCAATCACCAAAAAGGGGGGATTGTAAGTGCATCTAGTGCCACCCCTAGTTGGTTTTGGAGTATTGACGACAAACCTGGTTGAGGGACTAATGTGTTTGTGAGAATTGCAGGATAACACAGGTAGTAGACCCATATTGATTCGGTTTACCTACCAGAGATGACCCCTAAAAATGTGTGAAGACATTGAAGACAATGGTGGTTTGTGAAGACATTCACATTGAAGACTATGACAGGACAAGACATCGTGTGAAGACTATGGAGTGCGAAGACATAGTTATTTCGTAGTCTCCTTTTCTTCTTTGTTAAGTCATAGGAACCACCTTACTGTCAAGTGTGGTCCAAGTGAACAAAGTCAGAGTGACTGAAGTGATGCTCAACCAAATCATATATCTTCGAGCAAAGACAATGAGAGTAAATCTTATTCAGAGCTGGATGAGTCAGCATGACTTGTAGCACAAGTTATGCTGTCGTGTGTGTTTGAAATCTGACTGTGGACACGTGTCAGTTCCTTAGTGACCTAGGGTCATTTCGTACAAATCAGGTCGGGTTGCCTTCTGGCTATAAATAGCCCAACCCCTACACCATAAATTGGTGGCTGCTCGGAGTTAGTGCACGACTTTTGTCGTTTGAGAGCAACCCGCCTTTGAAGCCTTTGAGAGAGAATCCTTGCAAGGTAAAAGCCCAAACACCAAGAACCAAAGAGTATTAGGCATCACTTAAGTCGGTCTGTCCATGGGATCTGAAGACTTTTTACACTTGAGGACCGCGAATCCTCCAGCCGGTTTGGCGTCGCATTCTGAGCATCCAAGAGTCATTGTGGATTGCCGGTGAACGAAGTCTGTGAAAATTTGGAAGTCTCCCTTGAAGACTTACTAGAGTGATTGGGCGAGCACTAAGTGTTCTTATCTCAAGGGGAATAAGGTGAAGATGCGGTCTTCTGAGTTGAATCTCAGCCTCCCTAACCAGACGTACAGTTGTCACAGCAACTAGAACTGGTCCAACAAATCCCTTGTCCTCTCCGAGCAACTGGTTCTATCCTTCCCTTCTCACCTTACTTATAGTTTGTCTTCGTGAAGTGTTTGCCCACTTGGCTGATCTAATTGACTTCACTATGTGAAGACTGTTGTCTGTTTGGCTTCATACTATCTTCCATCCTGATCCATACTACCTAGCTGCTGATAGTCTTCGTGCTTTCACTATTTTTCTTACTTGACTATGGCTTGTCTAGTGTAGTCTACCTTCCGCTCCATGTCAATAGGTTCATTTCTATTGTTTGTCTTCATAACATCCCTGTTTTGAAGACTTCTATAAAAATCACCTAGTCACCCCCCCTCTAGTCAAATACTAGCACTTCCAGAGGGAACCCTCTCTTTCGATATATAAAAAAATAGTGGCACTAGTGGTGCCAAAACATTTCCCCAAATTAATAGTGCCACTATATTAAGGTGCAAAATAATAACATTACTGCTTTATCATGGCAGTGCCAAAATAGTAGCACAACAGCAGGATCAACATGCAGGATCTTTAGCAAATGGTCAGGCCAAAATGGAACATACCTCGTGATGGGAACCATATCTGCAGTCATAGCCATCATAGAAGGGATGACACCAGTCACCAACATGGATGATTCAGTTCATGGGACCTTTTGGTGCAGTTCACCTAAAATGAAGCAATGTCCCATGAGCTAGCACCTTCTTCTTTCTTTTTAAGAAAAGGGCTCCAGCCCCAGTTCCATTTCCATCAGAAAACGAAACCCACAGAGCTTCTTCTTCATTAGTTGCAGTAAAATTGAGCAACATCAAGGTTGGTTGTGAAGCTCCTGGAATGTTCAACTATAATTTGGATATCATTTGTGTAGTTCAACTAAGATCGAGCATGAAATGTATATCTCTGTTTGCACAAAAAAGGTGGAACGGAGGGTGACTAACAAGTGATGAAGCATGCATCAAATGAAAAGAAGCATGTTCCTTATCTGAATAGCAATCCTACAAGGACAGTAGTGTCACGGCCCTAGCTCAGCCCCTGTTGTCTTTGCTTGATCATCATGTCATCATATTTAAGAGTCAAATGAATCTGAAATGGGGATTGTTGAAACCCTAGCACCAATTGAATTCAACTAGGCTCAATAAAAATATTTTCAACGAACCCAAGTGGTATTAGAAAAGTTCATGATTTTTGTTAAAGGTGAAAACATCTGCCAAAAATGATGCACATATTTCTAGGCCATTTTTGGACTCTTGAATTAAATCATTATGTATTTGAATTTGGGCATTTAATTCCTATAACAATTTTAAATGCTTAAATAATTCTGAAACTAAATGTGGGCTGTTGGAAATAATTCAACAGGTCCTCACAATTTATTTCAGGATTTTTAGATGTGGTTTAGTATTTTTACTAAATCAAGGAAAACAAAAGGCAAATAGAAAACAGAAACAAAAATTAAAATAGAGACAGAGTGTTACCTATCGCTTACCTGCAGCCCACTTACCTCGACCCATCAATGTAGTCGGCCGGCCCAGCCCACCAGCGCCTCCCTGTTGTCTTCCTCCTCGGGACAGTAGGATAGGGGCATGTGCCCGCGGCGCGCAGGCACGCGCAGCGCCACCTCCTGCCTCTCTGCATGTCTCCCGTTGCCCTGAGGATGCCATGCACCCCCTGGACCACTCTCACTCTCTCCCGTGCTTCTCCCCTTCTCTGCTCTCTCTCCCTTTCGCGCCCGAGAGTCGCCGTCGCCGCCGCTCGCTGCTGCCACGGCCAGAGCCACCTCCTCGCCCTCTGCCCGAGTCGAGAAGCCCCGCCTCGTCTGCCTCATCCTCTCCATTGACTCAGGCGACACCGGACGCCTCGAAATGCCGCCCCTAACGCCTTCTTCTTCCTCGGGTCGCCGAGATTGCCTCTATCGCCCCGCTCGCTCTGGCCCTTCCCCGAGCCCGCCGAGGACACTGTTGCACCCTCTGTGAGCCCCAGCTTCGATTCCCTCCCCCTTTCCTTGTGCTTTTTGGCTGTTGTAACTGCCGTGCCGCTTGTGCTGGACTGCGCCGCCGCCTGGGCTCCTCATCACTGAAGCCACAGTCACCGTAGCCTCCAACTGAGCTTATCCACGTGCTCGTCGTGCCGCATAGGTGTCGTGGGAGCCAAGCACGCAACGCCACAGCCACCATAGCCTCATCTCCGAGCTCGGCCGAACTCTAGCCGCCGCCATGGGGTCGCTCCCGGCAAACTCCGGCCACCCCACGCCCTCCCACTGGTCCCCCTAGATGCACGCGGGCATGGGCTACCTCCTAGTGCCCTGGGCGCATCGATCATTTGCCTCTGACGCAACTCCGACGAACGCCGCCGCGGCTTGAGGTTGCCGCCAGCCAAACTCCGGCGTGCAGACGTGTCCGCGTGATTAGTGCTAATCAATGTCAGCTAACCACCTCACAAGCACTGACAGTGGGCCCCGCAGTGGATCAAAGCACGAGTCAACGCGGGATTAGCCCCTCTGTCACTGACCAGTGGGCCCGGCCGGTCAGTTTGACATGGGTCGGCCGTTGACTTGCTGACATCATCATGATGTCATGCTGACGCAGTAAATCCTTTTCTGGAATTAGTTTAATTCTTTTTAATCAGAAACATCCGGAAAAAGGCTTAAACTTCTAAAAAACATATAAATTCAACCGTAACTCCAAATGAAATAAGTTATATATGAAAAATGATCAGAAAAATCCAATCTATCCATCTGCACTCATTTCATGCATGTCTAAGCAACTTAAACCTGCTATTTATGTCAAAACATAATAATGCACTTTATAAAGTCATAGTTTGAATTTGAACTTGAACCTTGGGTTCAAACTAACTCAAACTCATCTGACTGTAGTTGCATTAGACCAACACAATCATTTTGCCATGTCATGATCATGCATCATATTGTGCATTGCATTGATTGTGTTTCCTTTTGTGTTGCTGGTATTTGTTCCCTCTTGATAGATGTGATACGGATGATGAGTTCGATGACACCGATGAAGAACTATACTATGTTCAGAAGTGCCAGGAAAGCAAAACCCCCTTGTTCATTCCGATACAATCCCACTCTCTTGCTCCTTCTCACTTTTACTGCATTAGGACAACAACGACTCATGTGTTACTTGCTGCGGTAGTTGAACCCTTTCCTCTGCATGACCTGTCATTGCCACAGTAAATAGATGAAACCTACTAGCATGAGTAGGAGTTGTTTGAGCCCTGATGTGCCTACTCATTCATCTTTGTTGTCATGCCTGCTATTGCTTAGAGTTGAGTCAGGTATGATTCATCGGGGATGAATTGGAATGGTGTTGAACATGTCCTACTTTGTGTGAGCTAAGTGTGTGAACACGATTTGGTAAAGGTAGCGGTGAGAGGCTGTCGGGGGAGCTGATCCACGCACACCTATGGGGACCGGCGGGCCGAGCCCCTTTCGATTCGGTGAGGGCGGAGGTCGAGCAAAGAGCGGATCAAGGCGGTACACGCGAGCAGTTTTACCCAGCTTCGGGCCGCACGGATGCGTAAAACCCTACTGCTGCTTGTTTGTGTGTATTGAATCCTTGCTCAGGAGCGATGGACGCTATCAGACTGAGCGTGGGAGTGTCTCTGGTGTTTCGAATGAGCCGAACCCCCTTCTACGCTGCGCTTGGGCCTCCTTTTATACTCTCAAGGGGTCACCGACAGGTGGCAACGCAAAGGAGGGTAAAAACGTAAAAAGATGCAGTAGGTGCAGCTACCACTACTGTGGACACAGTGCACCCTACCTAACTCTGGCGGCAGGGGACAAGGGCATTGAATGCCTGTCTGAGTTGCCTAAACAGTGCAAAAAGTGACCGTTAGGAGCGCCACCATTTGCCACGATGGCCTTCTCTTCATCTCTGCTTGCCACTGCGCGGCCTCCTGCCACGTGTGCTTGGGAGAGTCCTAGAGCGACACGTTAGCAGGTGTGCTGGAGCGCGAGCATGAAGTGGGGGTTTCCCGCGGCAAGCTCCTTGCCGCGGTCGTCGTCTTGTCGTGTTCGGGAGCTTGTTGCTCACCGGGCCTTGAGGTACCTTGGTTGGTCTTCCCGGAAAGCTCCTCTTGCCGGGGCCTTGTTGCCTTGCCGGAGCGCGTGGCGCGTCGCGGCAAGTTCCTTGGAGTGCCTTGGTGGGCCTTCCCGGCAAGCTCCTCTTGCCGGGGTCTTGTATCTGTCCTCCCTAGCAGGGCAGGATGCTCCTTGCCGGGAAGGTAGCTTGAGTCTTGCTTGCCAATGTAGCGCTTGTCGGCGAAGATGGATCCTCTTTAGCGTAATTGCATACAGTCGTGGCCCATGCCCGACGGTTAGTGTAGCCCTGGTTTTCACTACACCGACAGTAGCCCCCGGGCCCGGCTGCAGCGGAGAACTTCATGAATTCGACGCTGGAGACGGGACCAAGCTTGGCATGGGCCATGGTTGTTGTTGCACTCAAAGGAGCTACAAACCCCGAGCCTACTTCCATGGAAATTTTCTGGCAGAGAACTCTATAGATCTCGATGTCAGAGTGTTGCTTTGTTTCCTTTCTTGCTCCCGGCAAGGCTGTTGCCGGGAGGTCTTATGTTTCTCGCGGAGACTTTTGACGTTCTCGACGCCGGCTTCTGGCAAGCTCGTCGCCAGGAAGGCTTTTATCTCCAGCAGAGAACTTTGACGTTCTCGATGCCGGCTTCCGGCAAGCTTGTTGCCGAGAAGGCTTTTATCTTCAGCACATAACTTTGACGTTCTCGATGCCGGCTTCCGGCAAGCTTGTTGCCGAGAAGGCTTTTATCATCAGCAGAGAACTTTGACGTTCTCGATGCCGGCTTCCGGCAAGCTTGTTGCCGAGAAGGCTTTTATCTTCAGCAGAGAAATTTGACGTTCTCGATGCTGGCTTCCGGCAAGCTTGTTGCCGAGAAGGCTTTTATCTTCAGCAGAGAACTTTGACGTTCTCGATGCCGGCTTCCGGCAAGCTTGTTGCTGAGAAGGCTTTTATCTTCAGTAGAGAACTTTGACGTTC
>NC_041391.1:206460100-206484450 GCF_002162155.2 Triticum dicoccoides | reverse complement strand
GACGTTCTCAATGCCGGCTTCTGGCAAGCTTGTTGCCGAGAAGGCTTTTATCTTAAGCAGAGAACTTTGATGTTCTCGATGCCGGCTTCCGGCAAGCTTGTTGCCGAGAAGGCCTTTATCTTCAGCAGAGAACTTTGACGTTCTTGATGCCGGCTTCCGGCAAGCTTGTTGCCGAGAAGGCTTTTATCTTCAGCAGAGAACTTTGACGTTCTCGATGCTGGCTTCCGGCAAGCTTGTTGCCGAGAAGGCTTTTATCTTTAGCAGAGAACTTTGACGTTCTCGATGCCAAGAAGATTGGTCCTAAGGGCGTTGCCAGCCCCCGGGCCATAACTGCATTTGAACATGACAAGTGATTAGCATCTGAAGTGCACTTAACTCACTTGCAAATTTTGACCTATGCTACATATTCCCTATGCCTGCTGGAATGCTTTCCGGTGCATACGATCCAGCCAGCAGCGCTTGAGGGAACGGGCCCTTAGCGGCTATTTGGGAACGTCGCCTCCCGGAAAGGTTTACCTTCTTGGCTCTAGCGCAACCGCACAAGTTGCCGAGCGGACTCGAGGCAACATGGAGTGCAACTAGCCCCGAGAAAGTTCCTTGGCATATAGATCTATGCAGAAATCTCAAATAAATAGTGCAAGGTATCTTCCTGTTCAACCTCTCTTTGTACATCCACCCTATGCTTTTAGGGAACTTGTCAGCACAGGCACCTTAGCCGCGAGCGCTGAGTGCGGGACGTCAGCAGCCTGCTGGCGGTGCCGCTACCGACAAGAAACCTTGTCGCAGCTAGTCGCAGCTCACTTAAGTTGCTGAGCGAACTCGAAACAAAGTAAGGGCGCTAGCGGCTCACTTAAGTTGCTGAGCGAACTCGAAACAAAGTAAGGGCGCTAGCGGCTCACTTAAGTTGCTGAGCGGACTCGAAGCAAAGTAAGGGCGCTAGCAGCTCACTTAAGTTGTTGAGCGAACTCGAAACAAAGTAAGGGCGCTAGCGGCTCACTTAAGTTGTTGAGCGAACTCGAAACAAAGTAAGGGCGCAACTAGCTACGAGTTGGTTCCTCCGCGCACGGGTTTTCCATACAAAGAACAAGATCTCCGAGGCGGATAACGTTATATAGAAAGGAAATATCTAAAGTTTCGCATGACTTAGCTTTTCTGTTGCCGCACTGGCGTCGTTCTTTTGGTCGCCTGCTTCTTAGGAGGCATGACGATGAAGAACAGTTGAGCCTTGACGAGGACGGAACGGCTGCCGCCGAAGTCTTCTTCTTTGGTGGCATGTCGATGAAGAAGATGAAGATCTAGCTCGTGTGGACACCGGATCAGGTTCACACAACCCCGGCGCCCCCTACCTGGCGCGCCAAAGATGTCGGGGGAGCTGATCCACGAACACCTATGGGGATCGGCGGGCCGAGCCCCTTTCGATTCGGTGAGGGCGGAGGTCGAGCAAAGAGGGGATCGAGGCGGTACACGCGAGCGGTTTTACCCAGGTTCGGGCCGCACGGATGCATAAAACCCTACTGCTGCTTGTTTGTGTGTATTGAATCCTTGCTCAGGAGCGATGGACGCTATCAGACTGAGCGTGGGAGTGTCTCTGGTGTTTCGAATGAGCCGAACCCCCTTCTACGCTGAGCTTGGGCCTCCTTTTATACTCTCAAGGGGTCACCGACAGGTGGCAACGCAGAGGAGGGTAAAAATGTAAAAAGATGCGGTAGGTGCAGCTACCGCTACTGTGGACACAGTGCACCCTACCTAACTCTGGCGGCAGGGGACAAGGGCATTGAATGCCTGTCTGAGTTGCCTAAACAGTGCAAAAAGTGACCGTTAGGAGCGCAACCGTTCGCCACGATGGCCTTCTCTTCATCTCTGCTTGCCACTGCGCACCCCTAACTGCGCGGCCTCCTGCCACGTGTGCTTGGGAGAGTCCTAGAGCGACACGTTAGCAGGTGTGCTGGAGCGTGGGCACGAAGTGGGGGTTTCCCGCGGCAAGCTCCTTGCCGCGGTCGTCGTCTTGTCGTGTTCGGGAGCTTGTTGCTCACCGGGCCTTGAGGTACCTTGGTTGGTCTTCCCGGCAAGCTCCTCTTGCCGGGGCCTTGTTGCCTTGCCGGAGCGCGTGGCGCGTCGCGGCAAGTTCCTTGGAGTGCCTTGGTGGGCCTTCCCGGCAAGCTCCTCTTGCCGGGGTCTTGTATCTGTCCTCCCTAGCAGGGCAGGATGCTCCTTGCCGGGAAGGTAGCTTGAGTCTTGCTTGCCGATGTAGCGCTTGTCGGCGAAGATGGATCCTCTTTAGCGTAATTGCATACAGTCGTGGCCCATGCCCGACGGTTAGTGTAGCCCTGGTTTTCACTACACCGACAGAGGCCATGTAGGAGTACATGGTGGGTTGTCTCATTGAAACCGTCCTTAGGAACTGAGTTATGTGTTTATGATCCATGAACAGTTACTACCACATATTGGGCTCCTGGCACTCCAAGCACTCTCGACTTATTAATCAACTTGATCTCTGTCCAAGAGTTGCAACTAGTTTCTGGTGTTTGTATGTACTGTTAGTAGTTTACCAAGTGGCACCCGGTACAGGTGGGCTTGGGACAGACTAGGCACCATGGCACGGTGTACCAAGCGTAGATCCACCCGTCGAGGTGGGCTTGGGAACCCTGCACACATCGTTTGGGGCCGTGAGCGACACCACGGTTGGATCTCCTTGCGGATGGAACCCGAACAGGCGATAAACCTGGACGAGAGACTTGTGTGGTTAGTTAGGTCGTGGCCGATGAGGGAGTCCTGGATAAGGGGGTATCCGAACAGCCGGACTATACATATCGTCCGGACTATAGAAGCGTCAAGGTACAAGACTCAAGACTTCGGCCCGTGTCCGGATGGGACTCTCCTTTGCGTGGAAGACAAGCCTGGCGGTCCGGCTATTATGTTTCCTTCCTTGTAACTGACTCCATGTAAACCCTAGCTCTCCGGTGTCTATATAAACCAGAGAGGATGGTCCTTAGAAGGCCGATCTCAATTATAATCATACAATCATAGGCTAGCTCTTAGGGTTTAGCCTCTACGATCTCGTGGTAGATCTACTCTTGTACTACTCATATCTTCAATATTAATCAAGCAGGAAGTAGGGTTTTACCTCCATCGAGAGGGCCCGAACCTCGGTAAACATTGTGTCCCTTGCTTCCTATTACCATTAGCCTAAGACGCACAGATCGGGACCCCCTACCCGAGATCCGCCGGTTTTGACACCGACATTGATGCTTTCATTGAGAGTTCCTCTGTGCTGTCGCTTTGAGGCTTGATGGCGTCTTCAATCATCAACAATGCAGTCCAGGGTGAGACTTTTCTCCCCGGACAGATCTTTGTGTTTGGTGGCTTCGCACTGCGGGCCAATTCTCTTGGCCGGATGGAGCAGATCGATAGCTTCGCCCCTGGACACCAGATCAGGTTCAGAAACTTGAACTACATGGCAGATATCCACGGAAACTTGATCTTCGACGGATTCGAGCCCGTGCCAGGAACGCCGGACTGTCACGACAAGCACGGCCTAGACCTGCTGTCGGACAAGGCTCGGGACATCATCCTCGAAGCAGCCTCGGATCTACATCCAGGGCAGGTTGCGTTGCCTATGGACGGAGGTCTGGACCCCGCCTCGCGGGCCGCACACTCATCGGTAGTGGAGCCGAACACAGGTCTCACCTCTATGGAGGCCTGTTACCCTGGGCCCCAGGACTCATATCCGGCTGTTGGCCCTTGTCCGCACACTCTCGAGCCAGCCGAGCCAGGTTGGGCTCCGGTAATGGAGTTTACCGCTGCGGACATCTTTCAGCACTCGCCTTTTGGCGACGTGCTGAACTCATTAAAGTCTCTCTCTCTGTCAGGAGGCGCTGAGCCGAACTATGTCCGGCTTCAGTGGGAAGCAGGCAACGAAGGAATTCGCTGCCCACCTACCACCCACTTTGTCGCCACGATCGATGATTTACCCGACGTGCTCAACTTTGACTTCGAAGACATTGACGATATGAACGACGATGCAGGAGACATACAAGATCCACCGCTCACAGGGCGGTGGACAGCCACTTCTTCATATGATATATATATGGTGGACAATCCAAAAGAAACCAATGGCGATGAGGCAATGGAGGCTAACCCCTCCAAGAAGAAAGCAAAGCATGGGCATCGCCAGCGCCGCTCCAAGCCCCGCCAAGGCAATACCGGCACCGGAAACGAGAATAATCCAGATGGTGCCGACGATGAATACAACCCCGAATAGCCCGGCTTCGAGCAGGCCGAACAGGAAGATGGGCATGACAGCCCAGATGAACAGGCGACAAACGGGTATCCGGAGGAGGACAACTACATGCCCCTCTCCGAAGACGAGGTGAGCCTCGGCGACGATGAGTTCGGTGTACCCGAAGACCCCACAGAGCAGGGGCGCTTAAAGCACCGGCTTATTGCCACTGCGAGAAGCCTGAAGAAGAAGTAGCAGCAACTTCAATCTGATCAAGATCTGCTCACAGATAGATGGGCAGAAGTCCTGGCAGCCGAGGAATATAGACTCGAGCGCCAAATGGCTGACCAGCCGCCTCGAGGTCGGGACAAAATGACATATCAGCTGGAATACCAACCTGTAGCCCCGTGCCGGTTCACTATGGCCCGGGGCAATACTCAGGACCTGCGCGATAAACTAGGCAACACCGCAGGACAACCAAGATTGATCTATGGATCACGGGGGCGCGCCGAAGCACATGACGAGGACCGTCATACCGGATACACTAATAGCAAATCCGGCCGGGCCGAATACAACCAGTCAGACGCAGCTGGACTGCGCCGCGACATAGCCCGGCACAGAGGCGCGGCACACCCCCTCTGCTTCACTGATGAAGTGATGGATCATGAATTCCCAGAAGGGTTTAAACCCGTAAACATCAAATCATACAATGGCACAATAGACCCCGCAGTATGGATCGAGGATTTCCTTCTCCACATTCACATGGCCTGCGGAGATGATCTACATGCCATCAAGTATCTTCCCCTTAAGCTCAAAGGACCTGCCCGACACTGGCTAAACAGCCTGCCCGCAAATTCCATTGGCAGTTGGGAAAATCTGGAAGACGCATTTCTTGACAACTTCCAGGGCACATATGTGCGACCTCCTGATGCCGATGACTTGAGACACATTACTCAACAACCCGGAGAATCAGCCAGAAAATTCTGGACTTGGTTCCTACCTAAAAAGAACCAAATAGTCGACTATCCGGACGCTGAAGCCCTGGCGGCCTTCAAGCATATATCCGTGATGAGTGGCTTGCCAGACACCTCGGCTAGGAAAAACCAAAGTCCATGGCAGCTCTCACGACACTAATGACCCGCTTTTGCATGGGCGAAGATAGCTGGTTGGATCGCAGTAGCACTACGGCACATTCTGGAATTTCAGATGTCCGGGACAATAATGGCAAGCCACGGCGCAATAGACACAAGCGACGGAACAACGGCGACAACACCGAAGACACGGCGGTCGACGCCGGATTCAGCGGATCAAAATCCGATCAGCGGAAGAAGCCATTCAAACACAACAATCTAGGACCGTCCAGTCTAGACCGCATACTGGAGCGCTCATGCCAAATTCATGGCACCCCGGACAAGCCAGCCAACCACACCAATAGAGAGTGCTGGGTATTTAAATAGGCCAGCAAAATAAACGCCGAAAACAAGGACAAGGGGCTGCACAGCGACGATGACGATGAGCCCCGATGTCCGAACATGGCAGGGGGGGGCATAAGAAATTTCCCCCTAGGTGAAAACAGTCAACATGATCTACGCCACCCACATCCCCAAGCGGGAACGAAGCGAGCACTACAGGACGTATACACGATGAGCCAATCGTCCCCAAATTCAACCCATGGTCAGCTTGTCTGATCACCTTTGATCGTAGGGATCATCCTACTAGCATCAGTCACGGCGGCTCAGCCGCATTGGTTTTAGACCCAATTATAGACGGATTTCACCTCACAAGAGTCCTTATGGACGGAGGCAGCAGCCTGAACCTGCTTTATCAGGACACAGTGCGCAAAATGGGCATCGATATTTCAAGGATTAAGCCCACCAAAACCACCTTTAAGGGTGTCATTCCTGGAGTGGAGGCCCGCTGTACGGGCTCTATAACATTGGAAGTGGTCTTCGGATCTCCGGATAACTTCCGAAGCAAAGAGATAATCTTCGATATCGTCCCATTCCGCAGTGGTTACCACACACTGCTCGGACGAACTGCATTTGCCAGATTCAATGCGGTACCACACTATGCATACCTCAAGCTCAAGATGCCAGGCCCGCGCGAGGTCATAACAGTCAACGGAAATATGGCCCGCTCTCTTCGTACAGAAGAGCACACTGCGGCCCTTGTGGCCGTAGTACAATGCGGCCTCCTCCGGCAAACCACCAATCTGGTGACGACAACCTCAAGCTCCGTCAAGCGAGGGCGGAACACCCCGCAATAGGATCAGCAGGCACGTCAAGAGCATGACTAGCAGTCCGGCCTCCGCCCAAGTCCCACCCAAGCAGCATTCGTGCCATGCGTACACACTTACACACTCAAAATACCATGGGCACAGGCAGAGGCATAGCAGTGGCTCAGTCAACAGTACAGTATTGCTTCGTAACCTTTCCTTTTACCCTTCAGGACATCGCTTTAGTGCAGCTTCTCCAGAAAGCCGGATTGTCAGACTTACAAAGGAGAGGAAACCCAGGAGGTAACAGGCTTCGGGCACAGCAGGAAACACCCAGGTGGAATCTATTCACGATCGTTGTTCCTGCTTTATCTATCTGTACGTAGCCTGCTCCTGGATAGGATATGCCAAATAATCATATTTATCTCCGCTTAATGCATTCATTGTAAACATACGCTTAAACGTATTATTTATCAATGGGAGACCATATATAGCGTCAGCTTACTTATTTTTATTTGAGCATTTTTTATAAATGTCTACTTGATTTTTCATCCGTACACTTTGGTACGCTTAGTTTGCCAGGGGCTTCTTATGGCGCCCCATAATACGGCACGACAAGTCCGAACACTTTCAACAGTGCGGCACCCCGAACTTATAGCATTATATGCATCAGCTCTGAATCATGTCTTGGGTTACAGTTGGGATAGCCCGGCTCCCTTGTTTTGGTGCCTTACGTTTCGTTAATTCGGCTAAGGTAGCGCAGGGAGAACTACTGCGATTGTGCCCTGGTTTATCCGGACGAGCACCTCAGTAGAGAAAGCACAAAACTGTCCGGCATGATGTGGCGAGAGCTGGTCGCTGTTCGAGAGGTCTTAAAATCCTTAAATATTTTTCCGCTTTAGGCGATAATTCGGCTTTGTCCGATATAGGCGTGTATAGTGCCCCAATTCGGCCTTCCGGATTCTAGGGGCTTCACCAAAATTTAAAATCATAGACTTCTATGGCTAAGTCAAGGTTATAAAAGTCGTATAGTCCGATTGCCTTGTTCGATGCGCTGGACACCTCCTTAAGGGACCAAACATATGGATAAAGAGTGTCCGGGTTTTCCACGAACACCCCAGTACTAGTTACACGGGGGAGGAAGCCGACGACTGGCCTAATTTCAGAATTTGATAAACAGCCGCATAGAAGGTAATATTTTAAATAACAAAAGCACTACATTGCGCAAGTAACTTCGTCTTTAAATTACAAACATGACAGAGGTGAATTCATTCAAAAATTGTGGCTTTAGTACATTCATCGGCCACGAGGCAAGCACCCTTCATCACGCCATCATAATACTTCTCGGGGACACGATGCGGCTTGCCCTCCGGTGGCCCGTCCTTCACCAGCTTCTCCGCATCCTGCTTGCCCCAATGCACCTTTGCACGGGCAAGGGCCCGGCGGGCACCCTCAATGCAAACGGATCGCTTGATGACTTCCAGTCGTGGACAGGCATCCACCATCCGCTTGATCAGGCCGAAGTAGCTGGTGGGCAGAAGCTCACCAGGCCATATCCGTACTATGAGATCCTTCATAGCCACTTCGGCCGCCTTGTGGAGTTTGTCCAACTGCTTCAGTTGGTCACTCAGAGGCGTTGAATGTTCGGCCCCAGCATACTGGGATCAGAACAGCTTCTCCGTTGAGCTCCCCTCCCAGGCACGGTAGAACTCCGCGGCATCTGATACGCTGTGTGGCAGATCTGTGAATGCCCCTGGAGAGCTTCGGATTCGGGTAAGTAAAAGAAATGCCTCCTCCACATGTTTGCTTTGCATAAAAAAATTCTTACCCGCCACTATCTTTTTGGCCTCCTGGATCTCCTGCTATCCCTCTCGGCTTCGGCCTTGACGTCTTTTATATTTGTTAGGGACTTCGCAAGCTCGGCCTCTTTTGCTTTAAGCTCATGCTCCGCGGACTCGAGCTTCTTGACGAGCTCCTGGAGCTCTTCTTGTACTTCACCCACTCGGGCCTCTTGCTTTTTGCGCTCCTTGAGTTCCAAGGCCGCTTTTTGTGAGACGCCACTTTGGTGGTAGCCTCTGTTACCATATCACGACGTTTCGTCGTTAGCATAATCAAATTTTATTTACTATTCATTATATGAGAGAGGGGAATCATTCACCTTTGCTCTCTTCGAGCTGCCTTCTCGTGAGGCCGAGTTCTCCCTGTGCCCGCTCTAAGTCCTGCGTTAGGCCGGCGATTTCGGCCGTGCGAGCAGCAGCGGCCAGAAGCAAAGCCTATTTATTTACATTCAAACTTATTGTTAGACTCTTGTGGATTATAATTGACCCTCCGTTTGGTTTTTCTTTCTCAACACCAAACAGAGTATCAGGGGCTACTACCTATCGGGTGGTAATTTCACACATTTTTTACTTACCTCAAAGCCTGTCAGGAGACTAGTGCAGGCTTCGGTTAGCCCACTCTTGGCGGACAAAACCTTATGAATCACCGCACTCATAAATGTACGGTGCTCTTCATCTAAGGAAGCGCCGCGAAGCGCTTCCAGTAGATAATCCGGCGCCTCGAGCACAACGGAAGTCCTTGATATAGACGGCCCTCCCTCCATAACGAGGGGCTGCCCGCCTAAGTCTGGAACCACTGAAGGCTCCGAAACAGTGTTCGGCTGAGAGCCCGGCTTGCCGTGGCTCTCATCAACATGATCCGCGGGGAACTTGAACCCCGCGAGTCCGACGTCTGGTACGCCGCCTTGAGGTGCCTCCATGGCCACCTCCTCCATTGCCGGGAGCCTTCGGGACAACACCTCCATGTCATCCGCAGGATGAGGAGACGTGGCCGTCGGGAGTGAGTTCATTGCTGACTCACTCAAGGACCTGTCCGAAGACGACACTTCGGGATGGGCCGTGGCCGGACTGCATACAAGTTCGGCATTATAAACAAAACTATGAAGCAAAATTACGATTGAATGCGGATACTTACGATCGCACTAGGGGCTTCTTCCTGGGTAGCCACCCTTCCTCGCTATCGGCGGCGGTGGCGGAGTAGTCCGACAGGGACACCTTTCCCTTCTTGGACGTCCCAGTCTCCCCCACCGGGGCGGCCTTCCTCTTCTTCCCTCCCCCGACACGGGGAGGTGGTGTTTCTTCTTGTTCCCCTCCACGTCCGCGGGAGGAATCTGCCTCGTCGTCATCGGACGACAAGGGTATGACGGCCTTGCACTGGGGGCCTCTCCTGACCCCCTGGTCCGCCGTCTCAGGCCCCCCATCCTTTTCGGACGGGGCGGCCTCTTCTTCTTCTTCTTCCCCTTCGGGGGAGGAGTGCGCCTCGTCGTCATCGGACAAGGCTTGCGCAACCTTACTTCGGAGACCCTTTCGGGTCCCAGGGGCCTTCTTATCGGCCTTCTTCTCCGGCCCCTTATAGGGCGCCGGGACCAGCATCTTCGTCAGAAGATCATTTGCTGGGCTTTCTCGCAACGGAGCCAGACTGTCAATCCGCTCCGCTGTCTCCACATACTCCTAAACAAATATACACAATCACTCAGGAATTCTCCATGAATACATTGGGAAGAACCGGACCCGGTGGCAGCCTGAGAACTCACCTCGGTAGGGTGCCGTGCGGCGTGGAGCCCATGGATCTCGGTTATGAGAGGAGGTACTCTGGTGGCCTTGAACAACGCCTTCCACGCGTTCTTGTGCTTCATGCCATAGAGCCTCTGGAGTGTCCGGTGTTCGGCCGGGACGAACTCCCACGGATTGAATGCCCGCCTTTGGCACGGCATAATCCGGCGAATGAGCATGACTTGGATCACGTTGACAAGCTTGATGTTCTTGTCCTTCATGCCCTTGATGCAGTTGATGAGTCCGATCAGCTCTGTAGATTCGCCCCATAACAGGCCCTTCTGTTCCTAGGAGGTGAGCCGCATAGGGGTTCCGGATCGGAACTCGGGGGCCGCCGCCCAATTGGCGTCGCGTGGATTAGTGATGTAGAACCACCCCGATTGCCAACCCTTCATGGTTTCCGCAAAGGAGCCGTCAGGCCAGGTGACTTTAGGCATTTTACCCACCATGGCTCCTCCGCACTCCGCTTGCTGGCCACTCACGGTCTTCGGCTTCACGCAGAAGATTTGCAGCCACAAGCCGAAATGAGGCTTGATGAAGAGGAAAGCCTCGCATACGACGATGAACGCCGAGATGTTGAGGACGAAGTTCAGAGCTAGATCATGGAAGTCTAGCCCGTAGTAGAACATGAGCCCGTGGACAAAGGGGTGGAGTGGAAACCCCAGTCCATGGACCTAGTGGGCAAGGAACACGACCCTCTCGTGGGGTCCTGGGGTTGGAATGACCTGCCCCTCGTCTGGTAGCCGGTGCGCTATATATGCGGCCAAGTATCCAGCCGCCCAGAGATTCCCAATCTTATTCTCCGTCGTGGTGGAAGCCACCCACTTGCCTCCTGCTCCGGACATGACTAACTGTGCGGAGAAGACCTGGACTTGGGCGTTGGAGCTCTAGGGGGCAAGAGTATGCGAGGGAGGAAGAATGTGTGGGTAAGAATGGGGAACTCTTATCCCTTTATAGAGGCGACGAAAGCGGTGCGCCTCCCCACTAGCCTGTAGAGAATCGCTTACTTCCCAAGCGCCACGATTGATGGCACGGGGGGATTACCCATACCCATATTGATGAGAATCCCGTAATAAGGGGACATGACCTCTGGTTTGACAAGACGTGTCAAGGAAGTCGCCTCGCAATATGCGCTCTGGCTGGTTGTGAAAAGAAAAATGGTTCGATCTGATCGTAATGACATATCACGTCGTCTAAAAAATTGTCAGCTGAAGTACCATTCTCTCTACGATGGTATAGGAAGATCATCTTGCAGATCCGGACACGGCCTACGTGTTCGATAATAACCTTGGAGTATTCGAAGGAGGAACCCGCCTTGCAACGCCAAAGACAAGACTGCGTGCCGGACTCATCGTCATTGAAGCCTGGACAGCCGGACTATACATATCGTCCGGACTATAGAAGCGTCAAGATACAAGACTCAAGACTTCGTCTCGTGTCCGGGTGGGACTCTCCTTTGCGTGGAAGACAAGCCTGGCGATCCGGATATTATGTTTCCTTCCTTGTAACTGACTCCATGTAAACCCTAGCTCTCCGGTGTTTATATAAACTAGAGAGGATGGTCCTTAGAAGGCCGATCTCAATTAAAATCATACCATCATAGGCTAGCTCTTAGGGTTTAGCCTCTACGATCTTGTGGTAGATCTACTCTTGTACTACTCAAATCTTCAATATTAATCAAGCAGTAAGTAGGGTTTTACCTCCATCGAGAGGGCCCGAACCTGGGTAAACATTATGTCCCTTGCTTCCCGTTACCATCAGCCTAAGACGCATAGATCGGGACCCCCTACCCGAGATCCGCCAGTTTTGACACCGACAACCGACACCCTCGCTGGGCTTCCGCTTGAAGGTTGCCGAGTACATGTCGTGTAAACGGCGATAAGTGGTGAGAGCGTGTGTGAAGAAGTACACCCCTGAAGGGTTAATATGATCTATTCGAATAGCCATGTCCATGGTAAAGGACTTCTGGGTTGCCTATACAGTTCATAGACAAGTGAAAGTGGATACTCTAAAATACGCAAGATAAGCGTGAGTGCTATGGATGGCATTCTCGTAGGGAGATGGGAGCGGATCCATAGTGGTGTATCGATATGGTGAATATGTGGACTCGTGTGCGCCACCTCAAAAGAGTTACTTGCACTCGTAGTTCAGGATAGCCACCGAGTCAAAGTTGGCTTGCTGCAGTTAAACCCCACCACCCCTTTGTTGATAATGATGCATATGTAGTTAGTTCTGATGTAAGTCTTGCTGGGTACATTTGTACTCATGTTGCTTAATTTATGTTTTTGCCGAGAGACTTCAGTCTCGCTAGTAGTTCCACGTGGACTTCGACGTTTAGCTTGTTACCTCAGCTACGATCTTGTGCCCTCGGCAGGATCTGGTAGATAGTCAGGCTTCTCAGCCTTTTTCATTTATAGTTGTTTGTACTCAGACATGTTATGCTTCCGCGTGTGCTTTGACTTGTATGCTCTGAATGTTGGGTCATGAGACCCATGTTTGTAATATCTCGCTCCTCCGAGCCTATTGAATAAATACTTGAGTTGTAGAGTCATGTTGTGATGCCATGTTATATTTGCACATATCAAGCATATTGTGTGTATGTTATTGAAATGCTTGGTATGTGTGGGATCTGACAACCTAGTTGTTTATCCTTGGTAACCTCTCTTACCGGGAAATGTCTCCTAGTGCTTCCACTGGGTCATGGTAGCTTGCTACTGCTCCGGAACACTTAGGCTGGCCGACATGTGTTCTTCTTTGTTCCTGTGTCTGTCCCATTGGGGAAATGTCACGCGGTGTCTACCGGAGTCCTGTTAGCCTGCTACAGCCCAGATTCTCTGGAGTCCTGCTAGCCCAGCTGCTACAGCCCGGATTCACTCGTTGTTGATCGACACATTCGTTGTTGGGTCATGTATGCCTGTCCTTATTAAGTTAGTGCCACTTTGGGTTCACGACTAGCCATGTCAGCCCGGGCTCCTTGTCATATGGATGCTAGCAACACTATCATATACGTGTGCCAAAAGGCGCAAACGGTCCCAGGTCTGGTAAGGCGACACCCGTGGGAATACCGCGCGTGAGGCTGCAAAGTGATATGAGGTGTTACATGCTAGATCGGTGTGCCTTTGAGTCGGGGTCCTAACAAGTAGCAATTTCTAAAGCAGCAGCATTGCTAGATATTTGTGTGGGCATTAGGATTAACTATGACAACCGTTAAATACACATTACTTTAATGGTGCCATTGCTTCATTTTACCAGAAACATTACATTAACAGCTACTACAGAGTCGGTATTTGGGCACGGGATAGTAAGCGGACCTGGACAGTTGCATTTCTAACGAAAAGAAGCAACTTATCTTAATGGGAAATTTAGCACGAGAGCAAAAAAGTGCCATTGATTCATATTACTGGAGGCATTACATTGAAAACAACATTGGTTTAACATGTCCTTACTTTTAACAGTGCGACTGCAACATTTTACCAGTGGCATTACATAAGAGTAGCTCGGGGCAACAAACATCAGAACAGGATATCTGGGTTGGTCCCATTTTTGTTCGGTATAGCCACCTTATACTGTGTGAGGCTAGCAAATCTAGTTCTGGACTTACTCTATTGACTTGTCCCCCAGTCCCCACTTTCTTTCCTTTTTCAACCAATAGATCGGGTTTATATTGAGTTCGTATTGTGTTTCCCTTTATTTCCCTATTAGACCTAGAGACCAGTTGGATGGCCGGTCTTTGCTACTTTTCGCCCCCATTATTTCCTCTTTCGACCAAGTCCTAGATTCAGGTAACAAATCTTCCCCACCCCCACCCCCTTTCTTCCTTGTTTGAACCAAGTAGTACTAGATTCGAGTGCATGAACTGGTTTTACCTCTTAACAGTAAATTTTTTGGTGGTTTTCGAACAGCCGATCGATCCTATCTATGAGGGGGGCTGAGAAATAGTAAAAGATACAAATGCAGTGACGTCAGGAGGTCAGGAAGTAGATCAAGGCCAGTTTCGAAGGAATTTATACCCAAGGGTCCCCGGGATATTGCTAGGTGGGCGGCGGGAGGCCGGATGTGCCCACACTACGGCAGCAAGGAAGAAGGGGTTGGAGGCCCTCCCTCGCCAACGGTGCTTGGGAGAAAACGACAAGGCACGCTGATCGGGACGCATCGGCAGTGGGTAAGAGCCGTCGCCGAGGACGACCGCGTGAACGTTGCACCTTCTCACCTTCCCCGGTGGAGAGGATCTGGCTGGATCTGTGACCAGCGGTGAGTAGAGAGAGAGAGTGTCGCCACCGCTGTCGTGTTTAGATCTGGAGAGGACGAGACACTGTGAAGAGAGCAACACTAGCAAGCAAGCGCGGAGGCTCCTGCCTATATAGTGGAGTACTAGTTTTCTTTTGTCTACCGGAGCCGGCTTGACCTCGTCAATGACTGTCGAGAAGTCTTCATGCACGTGCCCCGGAGGTGCAGTTGTCGTCATTTTGATCTGAAGCACCTGATTATAACATATAATAGGAAAAAAATGCCACATGACAAGAAATCATAACCTCACTGCCCAAAGGAGACAACATGAATCCCGACGGACAAACTAGACGAGGATCAAAGCTCAGATTAAAGATAAACTCATAGAAAAGTGGTCCATCAATAGATGTCCTAATTAAGTGGTCCGTCAATAGATGTCCTAATTAACATAGCCGTCTTGACCTTGATGGCAACCGAGTAGTCTTTGTGCATGTGCCCCCAATGACTAGCCCAACTTAGTTGTCGCTGTTTAACCCTTGCAGTGATCTGAAGCACATGACACCTAATTTTGCGAGATGACAAGAAACCTTTTTTAAGATTTCTCACCAGAACTACAGCCCTGTACAACACAGTCTGCATAATATGTAGATGATAGCCAATCCAGGCGTGTCTGCTGAAGTGTGGTCACATGCATGGACGAACTGATCTTCCGTGTCTTGCAGGGATCATCCAGGCACCAACGTATGTACAACACTTCTCTAGTACTATCGCTCTTCTCTCTCTTCTATTAACTCACCCGAATTGTGGGGCCGGGGAGTGTGCCTATGGTCGGTTCTCAATTGCGGTCCCTCATGTGTGTGCAAACTTAATATGATGTGCGTTCCATTCGGAGAGAGGTATGCCAGACCGACCGACCATCCGGGGTGCGACGCGAACGCGGCGGGCGTGCTGTATACTCCGTACATGTGTACCACCGTTTTCTTGAGGCTTTGCTCCATGGCGCAATCCATGGATACAAATGGGCTGTTTGGTTCCTAGCCCCACCTTGCCACACTTTCCCACACCTAACCTTAGGCAAGTTTGACCAAGTTAGGTAGGTGTTTGGTTCTAGCCACACCTAAGGCAAGGATTCTTTTTATGAGCAATAAGCCCCACATGTCATAGACACAAAAAGTGTGGCAAGATTCCCTTAGGCAAGCCAAAGTGTGGCTAAAAATTTGAGAAACTCAACTAAGGCAAGTGTGGCAAAATAATGTGGCAATATATGGCAAAGATAGTCACGATCCAAACAGCCCCAAAATTAGTATATTGTACTATTTAAAAGTCGAGGGCAGGGCTTTTCCTGCGCGGTAGGCGGGGCAGTTCCGCCTAGTAGGTTCGACAGAGACGCAAGAAGATGAGGGAGTAGGCTGCTGCAAACGTAGGGTTGTGTGATTTGACAGCGAGTTACTGTTGGACAGGTGCGGCCCCGTGAAATGACTTGTCATTATCATTTTAACTGCGGTGCTACGAGCGGCGTGAGTCTCCTGATTCCTGACCACCCCCATACAGGTGCCTCTCCCAATGCTCCACCATGTAGAGGCTGGCTCTTGAATGAGAGCCCACTCCACTTTTTCCTTGCCTCTTTCCTCCACATATGCAAAAACGCCATGTAAAGCGGGATTACAGCCCACTATTGTACTTACTTGCTCCTACAGGTGCTAAGCTTGCCACATAGGCATAAAGTCTGATGTGGCAAGTTAATTAAGAAGAGAGAGGCTAGTTTGATGACCCAAGGAAGAAATGGTGCTAAGCGCGTGTACCTAGGTGAAAAGACAATTTTGAGTCTATAGCTAATTAAATGAAGCAAACTTATCAACGAAAAACTAAGCACCTATGCATTGGGGACTTGATTGTTAAGCCATTTAATGCCCTTAGCACCTCATCTAAGCACCATTTCATTGGAAGAGGTCACTCCTTGGCAAATAAAATAAATACTATGAAGAAAGAGATAGAGAGAAGTAAAAAAAACTCTTATAGCCAACCTTATAGCTAACCTTGTTGTAGTATGAGTGGCTAATTGATGACTATGTATGACATGCCAACATCAGATTGCGTAACGCATCGTGTTAAATGTCCAAGGGAGCTACCGCGTGAGCGAGGTGATGGTCGTGGTAGGCGCGACCATAATATGGGCAGCTGGCAGCCATTGGATCTAAGATCGAATGGTCGCATGCTAAGCTGCTGAAAATTTGGAGAATAACCCTCGAGGATAGGATATTCACCCATAGGTCTAGAATCACGCCATGCAACCGTTTGATCTCATATCCAAGGGCCCTCAGAAGCCCATACCATGGGAGAATGGAAAGCTTTGTATCACCTGTAATTTTCCTGACGCTTGACATGACATCGAAAGCCATTTAATTGGGCGTCGAGTAGACATGACATCTAATTGGGCCCCCATAGTACTTTGCATGAAGCCATTTATCCACCAGGCAAGACACTACCCTGCCGTTCGCACGCCCCACTCAGCATTTTTACAATCAAAAAACCGCTGGCAGTTCGCTCCTACTGGTCCTCGGATGTCCTTTAACATTACGATAGTTCACTCCTAGTCGTCCCGTCCTTTCACATTACGACAGTTCCACTAATCCTAATCCTCCTCCCAAATCCAAGGCATCCCAAATCTCCATGATCGGCGGTGAGTACAAGGTTAGAACCATCACCGGCAATGAGTTTGACGTCATCTACACCCGTTCTTCCGTGACGGTGAAAGGATGCCTTGCTCGCTTCAGAAGCATGTTTGAAAAGTCAAATGATGAGTGGGTCGATGGGCTAGATGTTGAGTACACCACAGTCCTGGGACGAGAGAAGGATCTAAAGGAGGAAGAGAAGAAGAAGCCCGCCGTGATCCACGTTTGCGTGCATGACTTATGCTTGGTCTACCACATATGCCATGCCGACGTTGAGTGCCAGGATTTTAAGAACTTCCTCAAGGACCAAAGAGTGAAATTCATTACTGTAGACTTTAGGAACGACAAGGATGTCCTGGGTCGGATAGGCCTCGTTGTAGGCAACCCCTTTGATCTCTAGAAGAATCGGCTGCTGCCCTCCTGTGGTCAACCTTCAATGCCGACCCTGGCAGGAACCATGGTTCATCCTTCGTACAGTAAACTGGAGAAACCTCCGCACACGTTTCATCGTCATGCATGGCAGTGGAATGTACTAGATATAGACCACATCCACTATGCTGCAATGGATGGCTTCCTTTGTTTCAATATCTACAAGGGTTGGATAAAGAGCAAGAGCCAAGTGTGCGGTTCAATCAAAGAAGTATCGGCCAAGAGGAAGAGGGACAAGGACGAAGTCAAGTACGTGGACGAGGACTCCGAGTAAGGTGGCAGTGTCGTTGCTCATGGTGGTTCTAATGCAGTGTCTACCGGATTAGTTGCTTAGTTTAAATTTAGGTGTGCTTAGTTTAATTTGAGGGGTGTGTTGTGCTGAGCCCCCAACAGAACTATGTTATGTTTCTTCTTGTTACTTTAACTCTTCAGTACGTACATACTAGTATTCCTTACATTTCATCTTTTAGTTGGTATAGTACTACCACTCGTTTCTTCACATTATATACGTACAATATATATGGCCAACATCATATAGCCAGCAGTTTAGTTGTCAAAGAATTTTAGGGTGCATAGTTTTGTCAAAGAATTCCAGGGTGCTGACTTTTATTTGAGGGGTGTGTTGTGCTGGACACCATTATTGTGACTCAAATCTCTTTTGCCATGTTATAATGACATACATACCGATGGACCAACATGCCAGCTCTCCCTCTATCTCACTACCGTAAAATAAAGTGTGGGGCCTACTTGATCCCAACAACGTTCTTATTTTCCTGTAAAATTATTCGCATGGTTACTCCTGACAAGCGGGGCCACACTTATCATTGTGAGAATCGACTTATTTTTGTCATGTAACATGATCAACGGGTTTGACGTGAAAATAACAATGTCTAATGGCATTTTTGAGCAAACATGTAACTTAACGATGGCATTTTTGAGATATCTAATTGCATTGTTGAGCAAGCATATCTCAAGGATTGATGTCAGTTTTGAGTAGTTGTAACTTCTAATGGCAAAACGGAGTAGTGATACACAACTAGTGGCATAATAATAAGCACCCAAGAATTAAATAGGTATGCTAATTTCTTTATTTCTTTAATAGTACTATATGCATAATTTGGCGACAAGCGCTCTCTATATGTACCACCTTTTTTCTTTAATTTCATCTTGTTAGTTTTTCTCCATGGCGCAATCCATCGATACAACTATTGCACAAAAGTATACATTTTTTTAAAGGCTAGAGGGAGGGGCAGTCTAGCTTGGTCGTTTTCACGAGAGACGACGCCATTTGTGATTTGACGGCTCATTAATGCTGGAAGGCGGGGCCTTGTGATTTGACTGCTCGTATAAATGTGCCGACGACCTAAGGAGGAGCAAAGAACCGTGCGGTATACTCAAGTTTTCCACTGGAGTAGTACTACGACGGACTAGCACGAAACATGGCAGCCCAGTGCCATATGGCGATAAAAATGATCTAATTTGCTAGCCATCTCATTGTTAGCATTGTTCTATTCATTCCTCGCAGAGAACATGACACGTGTGGAGAAACACCTGAAGCAAAAGAAGAAACACAGGAGCAAAAGAAGAAGGAAGGTTATCACCCCAAATGATCTAATTCGTCGCGGAGTCATAACTTCTTCTTCATCACCTCCACAACCTCCATCTCCTTGCGCATCTCCTCCGCCATCTTCTTCATTCTGTCCATGACGCGGGATTTCTTGATGCGAGCCTTCATCATATGTTCCACGGCCGCATTACGTACCTTTACAGTAGTCGGGTGCTCGATGCGGAGCTTCGCCAACTCCTCCTTCTATTCCACGACGAGGGCCTGCAGCATCTTCATCGAGGAACTACTATTCTCATGCAGCTTCTTCCAGCCGGTGTTCTTCTCCTTCAGTAGGTCGAGCTCGTGGCAGAGCTTCGCCTTGTCCTCCTAAAGTTGGAGGATTTCGTCGGTCGCCTTCTTCTCCGAGGCAATGCTCTTCTTCAGCAGCATCACCAAGCCGGCAGTCAACTCCCCTTCTTATTGAGCTCAGCAGGCATGTCGTCGAGGCTCTCCTTCAGCAGCTCCACCAAGTTGTGGATGAACTCCTTCTGCTTATTGTGGTTCTTATTGAGCAGATCGAGCATGCCGTCGAGGGATAACGACTCCAGCGCCACCAGCTCGGCATGTTCGCCTCCACGGCTAGGGCGCTCCTGGAAGCCATCACCTACCCGTGAGAGATCTTTCGAGGTCTCTACATGGCGGCAAGCCCTCTCTTTTTTCCGCAGCCTTGGTTGTCGCTCCCTTGTGACAAGTAGTTCTCGACCTTGAGCTCTGCTCACCGACCATGGGAAGGACGGACGAAGAAGAAGCACTTATGAGGAGGAAAGTAAGAGTAATTTTCAGTTAGGTAGTTCCCCTTTTTATAACCTAAGTACTAGCACTGGTACTAATACTTGCATAGTGGGAACACGTTCAGGTCTGGTACGTACTAGTAGGTGTGAGCAGGCTTGCACTTAATTTTAGCACTAGTACTTTCGAATGTGATGCGAACAAGGTAAAGATTAATTGATGGTTTGGGTTTCGTGGCCCGAAACGCTCCTGATGAGTTTAGTGGAACATAAATTTCAAGTAGACTACACTGCCCAAATGCGTAAATATTATGTTACTATCAAAAATTGGCAGAAAATACAAAGGAGGCCAATGGAAGTACTACTAGCAACCCATGATTTAACTACTCGCATGCGCAGTGGAGTAGTAATGTCTTTCTTCCTCCCTCACGTCCACTCAGTTTGCATGCGCTGTATTAATTGACCATCAATGAATTGAAGGACTTTACACACGTCAAATTATCACATGGGGTGGATGTTGGTACAAAATTGCGTCTGCCCATGTACCCACATGCGTGCGAGGGAATGAGTGCAAGCGTGGTGTGTGTGCACATCTTCGCTTCGTGCATGTACCGCCAGTGTGGCTCAGGGAGGATGAGTACATTCTTATGGAACCAGCAACACGCCACTGTGATCATCCACACAAGGCGGTCGCGACAACGCCTCCACATGTGCCATGTGGCTTCATGAACTTAAGAGAGACACTGTGTAGTGTGCCATTGGAATTCTAATTTACGTGTTTTGCACATACTCGAAGTACTAGTAAGGTACACGTGCATTGCACGCATCAGATTTTGCAACCAAATTATGAATAAATACCACACTATAGCATGTATGCTCTGAGTCATATATGCCTGATGTAGACCTTCATTTACTTCTTATAGTTCATCTCATTCAAAATCAATTAGTTTTTATAAAAAAGCTAGGGCCTCTTGGATTCGTAGGATTTCCAAAATGCGGGAATTGGAAAAACATGGGATTAGAGTGGAATGTCGTCTTGAAACCTACAAGATTGTACGAGTGTTTGATTGTGCATAGAAAAAGCGCAGAATTCTTTCAAAGAGGTTTGAGTGCATGGGATGTCTCCTATGAAATCTAGTGCAAATGAATCATACGAAAAAATTCCTATGGTTTACAATCCTATGAATCAAACAACCAAGATTGGAAAAATTCCTAAGGATTAGAATCCTCCAAAATTCCTTTGAGAATCCTTTGAATCAAAGAAGCCCTTTATCTATTTTATGATTCATGGAATTGTGCGTTGTAAAGCATAAAGTAAAAACAAATAATGGAAATTCAACTAGAAAAAAAGGTTGGGCAGTTATGATACGGAAGATTCTAGAACAAAGGAGAACCACTGTTGTTTTCAGGTTTGTGCATTATGCTTAAATTCACCATGGAGTCTGCTAGATTGTACATGTGGCAAAATCCGGTGGGGGGCTAGACGATGGTGCGAGGGGCCGAGTGGAGGGAGACTATGAAGGAGTACACAAGTGTGTGATTGATATTTAGAGAGAGGGGGCGAGAACGTGCGCTGTTGCATGCAGTGGCGGAGCCATGAAAAATAAATGAGCTAGGGGGCCAAGCATTGCTAATCCTTTACAAGGAGGGCCAATTCATCAACTTAAACCATTTTTACCAGCAATTGTCTAATGATCACATTCATATTAGCCTCGATATATAGTGATGTTCGGGGGGGCAGGGCCCTTGCTGCCCCTGTCTTCGCCATTATGCGCGCGTTTGAGAGATGAACGGAAGGCATGTATGATGGGAGGGGGGCGTTGGATATATAATTAATGTGGGTGTATTAGCTATATATATGTAATCTTATATAGAGAGGTGTATATTGATCTATGTGGACGTGGGAAAGAGGGTGAGACCTCACTAGATATATAGATTGATCGGTTTGTGTGGAAAACTATGAAAGACCTAGCTATATACACACACATATAGAGGAACATCGATTGTTGCACATGCACGTGAGAGATAAATAATGACCGATATGATGGAGAGGGGGATGTGTGTGTGCGCGCGCGCCTTCATGGGAGACCGACCTGAAGAAAAAGATTGCATGTGTGCGATGGATAATGACGACCGGTAGTCTGTGTGCATGCATGCACGAGAGAAAGTTAGTGGTACAATTATAAAGAGAAGACGACTGTGTGGGTGTAAAAGACTAGGTGAGGTCATAATCAATTTAAAGTTGAATTCAAATATTTGAATAAGAGATCATGATGTTTGAAACCCATGCATGCATGAATATAATGGAGATCTGCGCGGTGTGGTTTAGAAACGAGCATGTTGTAATGTATACACATTGAATAAGGTCAGACTGATTTGAATTTGAGATATCGATGGCAGACATCATTTGGCCACATTGCATCCGTGCATGGACACACTATTCTAATTCGAGATGATGGGTACCTTTCGCATCACATATCTATATCTATACCCCTATATATATATTATTTTATATAGTGTGCGGGTAACTTTAACTTTGAAAGATGGTCGTTGGATGAGGCCAATCCGATGGTGGAGAGATGGCAAATTTGAGAACTACTGGTCGTTGGATATCATCTAGATTCCACCAGATTTTGCCACATGTACAATCTAGAAGACTCCATGGTTGAACTTAAGCATAATGCACAAACCTCAAAACACACGCACTTCTTCTTTGTTCTAGAATCTTCCGTATCAGAATTGCCCAAATGTTTTTCTACATGATTTGGCATTATTTGTTTTTACTTTATGCCTTACAACACACAATTCCATGAATCTTAAAATATATTAGGTTTCTTATAAAAACTAGATGATTTTCAATGAAATGAACTATAATAATTAAACGAACATCTACGTCATACATATATGACTCAAAGCTTACATGCTATAATGTGGTATTTATTCATAATTTGGTTGCCAAATCTCATGCGTGCAATGCACGTGACTAGTCTAAATAGTGTTTGTGTGTGTGTTGTGCGCGTTAAACTCATTGTACATAGTATATCATACATGGTTTAGATTCCGAACATCTAGCTAGAGCATACATGTACTATGATTTGAATTCAACACAAAATGGGTACATATATTTGAATTTGAAATCGTATGTACATGTAGTTCGTATTTATATAGGAATTTACTTCTCAGATATTCATGTCATGTGTTGTAAAGATAATATTTTGATGGTTGTATAACTAACCCGAGTACAATCCCATTCAAACTGGGAAATGTACTCAAATTTAGTCCATACGCTAGACAACACACATTGTTTTTTATTGTTGAGGGAAGTGCAAATTTTTTTGGTACTGTACACGTTATGTTTGTTGTCCCGATTTTTTTAGTTTTTTTTGTATTTGAATGCATTTCTAGTAATATAGTAAAACGGGACATGGCTCTCTCTAGAGATGAGGTGCGAATTGTCTTTTTTTGGTACACGTCAAGCTGTTCTCCCAAAATTTCAAGCCGCGCCTTGTTATGTCGAAATTTCAAGCTAGCGTCTCTGTCTATCATGCTGCGAAACTCCTGCCGCTTCAACCAGCGCCTTGTTACCCCGCAATATTTAAGATATATCTTTGTCTTGTTGTTCTCCGACAACTCCCTCCATCTGAACCGCGCCTTGCTATTCCAAAATTACAACGCGCGTGTAAACTCCCACCTCCTATGAAATCCTGACACGAGAAATGCCTGTGGTACCCCTGAAAGGAAAGAACCGCCTCAAATAGGTCGGGGTACTTTTGTAACTTACCCCACATTTCAGACAAGCGCGTCCCTAAGCCATGGTTCCCCACTCCCATCCCATCCGCCCACCCATTTGTACACCGAGGCCGCGAAGCCCCACACCCTCCTCCGTCCGCCACCTAGCCGGAGCCTCTTCCCCGACGACGTCATCCACAGCAACACCTCGACGTCGCTCATACACCATACCAGATGAGGATCCGTCATCGATCTGGTCGTCCCGCCGGTTCAGCCACCCTGTCCTCCACCTCCAAGGAGCTGCCCCGATGTTCCCCTCATCTTCCGCGCCACCTCCATTCCCACACTGCCATATTCACCTGCACCACCGGAAGAGAAGCATCATCACCGTTTCCTCGGATGAAGCTATGGCCTAATTAGCGCCACCAAAGAGGTTGTACACTAATCGCTGCATTTTCTTCTTGATTCGATCTTACGGTGCCGCCGGCACTCAGTCCCGAGCCGACACGGTGCAGCTCCATCCACGGCAGCGTCACCGACCACTTCCTCCATGGCGTCGCTCCCTTGGTGGCGACGTCCACATCAGTAGGAGTTGCTGCTGCTTTAGCTCTCACTCACACTGCTGCTCTGCTCTTCCTCTCGGTCCCCTGCCTGGTCTACTCTTGCTATTGCTCTTGCTCGCGTTGCTGCTCTCGCTCTCGCTCTTGCTTGCGACGCTGCTCCGATTTAGCTACACTTTAGTCGATTGAATCGACTTTTGGGTCAGTCAATTTTCAGGGGGTGGGGGCTCGCCGGAGTTAAGGAAGAACTAGCCGCAGCAGGGAGGGGAGCTCACCGGAGAGGTACCCCACTATCTATCTTAAGGTCCAGGATGGGGGCAGTGGTCGCCGGCGGTGAAGGGACGGTGGCGTGTG
>NC_041391.1:206457070-206459673 GCF_002162155.2 Triticum dicoccoides | reverse complement strand
GGCGGTGGGTCGGTGGTGGGGAGTGTTTTCGGGGCGGGCAGGGTGGCGCAGCGCCGGCCGCGGGCGGCGGGGGGCGGCTGTTTGGCCGGTGGTGGCTGGTGGCTCAGGGGGGTGGATGTTGAAGATGAACTGCAGACCCTTGATTTTGTATCCAACGGCTGCAAAATCAACTGACCAGAGATGAAAATGTCAGTCAGCTGATGTGTAGCCTCACCTCTAGTGCATTCAGTTACAATAGTAAAATTCATTTTCGATAGCAAAATTCAGTTTCGACAGTTAAGTTCAGTTTTGACAGTTAAATTCAGTTTTGACAGTTAAGTTCAGAGATGATATGCTGATGTATTTAACATCTAGCACTTTGTGGTTATGTAGTTTACGTCATCTATTGGAGATGCTATTAGAATTCCACTCGGGTTAACATTGTCTCTCTTGTCCTGATTCAGCCTCGGCATCGTACAACTCATCGGAGCTGCTCCAACGAAGAAACTCTCCATCACAGCAGAGCAGTACCTCGAGCTCCATCTCCAGATGCCTAAGATCTTCTTCCCCTCCTCCGACAGCTAAGTCTGCCAGAGCATCCTCACTAGCCAATCCAATCACGCTGAGATCGACATGGCTTCGCCAAAGAGGTTGTACACTTGTTGCATCTCTTTTTTCCTCTACATGTTATATATATTGTCCACTGAGCACACGTAGTAACGTGAAATACGATTATTTTATCCTACTATATGACAAGCAGTGAGGTACCAGGCAACTTAGCTATCCGTGATGGACTCTCTTGAACGCCATCATTATTTATCTTTGCGTGTTTGAGCCTGGGAGTTGAGCTAGTAGAGCAGTGGCATGGGTTCAAAGTAATATAAGTAGCACAAAAACATTTTTTAGTGTAGGCTTTTCCTTTCTCAAGCCTGCCCACTTGAATCGCTAGTGCTTGAAAGTAAAAGTAAATGAAAAACATAGGAATTGGAAATTTTCCTATGGTACTACTTTTCATGAATTTGGTGCAAAGGAATGGAGCAAAGGAAAACTATAGGATTTGTTACTTTAGTGTCTCCTTGAAAGAAAAACCGTAGGAATTTTAATTTCCACTTGTCCTCCTTTTCAAATTCCTATTCATGAAGCACAAGACTAAGAGATAGTAGCATAATAGCATTATAACCACACATTTTCTTGTGGTTTGACTTAATCTCACCATGCTTCTTTGCATCATGTGATCTTCTAATTCTTGTGAATCAAACACCCAGATTGGCAGAAATCCTGTGTTTTTAAATTCTCTGTTTTGCACGTGCATTCCTATCCTATTCCTGTCTATTTCCTATCCATGCATTGTTAGAATCCTCAAATTCAAACAAGCCCTTACACAATTACTTCTGTTATAGATATGTGTCAAAGAAAACCTTGTGTGGTTTGTCCTGCTCCTGCGGCGCTGTGTTCCACCCCAACTCAGCTGCTCCAACGACGGGAGGGTTCACCACAGCAGGGGTCCGCTCTCCAGACTATCTTTCGCCGCCTCAGATCTTCTTCCCTACTGCCGGCAGCCACGACGACTGCATTACCATCATCAATTGAGAAGATGACCTTGAGGACTACATGGGTCCGCAAGAGAGGTCGCACTATTCCGTGTCTACTTACGTTATGCAATGCTTAATATGATGACATGCTACATTATCGTCGTGTTCACCTATTAGACTCTGAGTCAGGTCCAAACTAATGTTGAAACTTGAGTTTTTAAATGGTTGTGGGGTACATATAGGGGCAGCAATCAGTACTATCTGGTTAATATCGGGTGTCTACTATGAGTTTCATGTTGGGTGCAAACAAACATTAAAGGAGCCATTATCTATATTTTTTAACTAAAGCAATTATCTGCCTACTATCATTGGTTTTGGGTCTATCCACAGATTGCTACCATCACTCTGGATTTGTGCATGCACTCCTTACATAATATCACTATGTTTTATTCCTATGCATGTCAGTTATTGTACACAATGGAACTGATCATGTAGAGAAAAATAGACGAGCCTTGCATGGCAATAAAATTTCATGCAGATGTCGCTCCACGGTGGTTGCAAAGGCAGCCCCCTCCACCCATTTCAGATCGTAATCAAGAGGATGATAACTGTTCTGAGGGGATTCAGAAGGAGAAGACCACTCCTATTTAGCCCATGAGGTCTTCCCTCTAACTTGGCATGCTGATGTTGGTAATATCATGCATATGGTGCCTTGCATTGCTTACTGTATACATCAAAGATGTCATCTGCTTAGTTTAGACATGCTTTGTGTCAATGCCATCTATTTAGTTTCTTTATCATGTATGTGAATCATGCAATGCCATCTTGTTTAGCCAGGCATCATATATTTGAATTTTGCAATGCCACCCTGGTTAGCCAGTCATCTTATATGTGAATTATATCATGCCATCATTTTTTTATTACGTGTTAAATTTGTGAACAATTTTAGTACATTCAATTACTATTCCTGTGCATTAGCCATTCGGCACGGTCATGGAAAAATCTGGAGTGGAAACAAGGTCTTCAGAGCATACAATACTATCTGACAAAGCGCATGTCTTGCTAGTTACAGATAGCTCCTCGGGGGAGGAT
>NC_041391.1:206434661-206456826 GCF_002162155.2 Triticum dicoccoides | reverse complement strand
GCTCTAACTTGGCAGGGTTATGTTGCTCATATCATGCGTATGGTATCTTGCATTGCTATGCCATTTGCTTAGTTTAGACATGCTTTGTGTGAATGCCACCTGTTTAGTGTCTAATTACCATATATGTGAATTTTGCAATGCCATGTTGTTGCAAGATATTATATATGTGAATTACGCAATGCTATCTTGTTGCAAGGCATCATATATGTGAATTATGTAATGCCATGCTGTTTAGCCAAGTGCCATATATGTGAATTATATCATGCCATCCTTTTTTTGTATTTCTCATTGCTTTTGTCGACAATGTTTGTATATTCAACTGCTCTTCCCTTGCATCAGCCATTTGAATTGGCGATGGAGACATCTAGAGTGAAAACAAGGTCCTCAGAGCAGACAATGCTACCCGCTGAAGTAGATATCTTGCTGGTTACAGATAGCTCTTCAGAGGAGGATTCAGAGGCATATGACCAGTCCTATTATCCCCCTGAGGTGTATGTTCAAACTTGGCAGGGTTATATTACTCATATCATGCATATGTTGTATTGCAATGCTTAGTTTTTACATCATATACACAAATATTGAATGCCATCTCCTTAGTCGACACATCATATATGCGATTACCCTCTTCTCACTTCCTCAGTATATAAATCATATATGTGAATTATATCATGCCATGATGTTTACATAGACAACATGTATCTGATTTATGGCATGGCAACCCATTTTCTAAAGACATAATATAGTTATATCATCTCATCCTGTTTACATAGTCATCATATTTTAAATTATGTCATCTATCCATGAATTATTATGCCATCATGTTTCCATCGACAGCATGTTTGTGATTTATGGCATGCCAACCACTTTAATAGACACATCGTATAGTTATATCATGGCATCCTGTTTACATAGTCATCATATTTTGAAGTATGCCATTCTATCCTGTTTAGTTACCCATCATACATGTGAAATTGTGTCATGCTATCCTGTTTAATTAGCCATCATATATGTGAAATTATGTCCTGCTATTCTGTTTGGTAAGACAACATAAATGTGAATTATTTCATGCCCTGTTTTCTTCCCTACTATCCATTGCACCTGTCAATCTTACAATGTCTGTACATTCAATTACTTTTCTTGTTTATTAGCCATTTCAATTGGAGGGGGTGATGGTAGTATCTGCGGGAGTAAAAACACGGTCTTCAGAAAAGATCGTGCTACATGTCGATGTAGATAGAACCACGGTTGTACTTGCCCAAGAACCTGCCCCACCACACATAACCCAGACTTATGCAGATTGTACCACTACCCAGTTGGATAGAGAACCATCTACACCCCTTCTAACCCCAACCCCAGCAGATAGTAACCCAGTTCCAGTTGACACAACACTGTCTCCACCACAGAGCACCCAAACACGAGCAGTTAGTAAGGCAACTGTAGTGCCCAAAGCACGAGGACTGTCGGTGTCAAAACCGGCGGATCTCGGGGAGGGGGTCCCGAACTGTGCGTCTAAGGCTAATGGTAACAGGAGGCTGGGGACACGATGTTTACCCAGGTTCGGGCCCTCTCAATGGAGGTAATACCCTACTTCCTTCTTGATTGATCTTCATGATATGAGTATTACAAGAGTTGATCTACCACGAGATCGTAGAGGCTAAACCCTAGAAGCTAGCCTATGATTATGATTGTTGTTGTCCTATGGACTAAACCCTCCGGTTTATATAGACACCGGAGGGGACTAGGGTTATACAAAGTCGGTTACAGAGAAGGAGATCTACATATCTGAATCGCCAAGCTTGCCTTCCACGCAAAGGAGAGTCCCATCCGGACACGGGACAAAGTCTTCAATCTTATATCTTCATAGTCTAACAGTCCGGCCAAAGTATATAGTCTGGCTGTCCAGATACCCCCTAATCTAAGACTCCCTCAGTAGCCCCCGAACCAGGCTTCAATGACGATGTGTCCGGTGCACAGATTGTCTTCGGCATTGCAAGGTGGGTTCTTCTCCAAAGTCTCCAGAGTACCTGTTGTAACGAGCAGTGTCCGGCTTCCCATCAATGTTGCACTCCTCGGCTTCTGTGCTGCAATAATGGCCATCTCCACGTGTCGAGTGAATGCGAGAAGTTGGGGCATTTTTAAATTTTCCACCCTGACCATGTAAGTAAAACCGGAGTCCCAATTTACAAGAAGGATACCCTCTCTGCACCTTACCCACCACACCTGAATTGCATTTTACAGGGAAGGTCATCGGAACGCCGCGCCGAACCCACGGTGACTCATGAACAAGGAACACCGAGGCTGGGCCGTCTTAAGAGGAAGGCAGTCAGGACCGAGACGCCATCACGGAGGTATGATTAAAAACCTACTGCGCAATTATCATCCTTAAAATATAACAATGTTCACGGCCCCCCGGCAGAAAAAGCGCTCGCCGGACTATATCCGAAGAGCCTGCGGGTCACGCCTCCACCAGCTGGACTCCAAGGCCGGACTAAAGGGCGGAGATTAACGCAGGGACAACGCCAGATGGTCCTCCTACAGAGGATGCGGATAGATTGTCTGCTACAAACTCCAAAGTGGAGAGCGCCATGAATCACAGGCACTGAGGGGCCACACTACATGACCCTAATTTCTCTAAAGAGGCGTTCAATGCCTTCAACTCAGGGGATGCGTACATCCGAGCTGCTCAAGATGGCCTAGCCAGAGCTACGGACCAGTATGTAAGGGATATGCAGGTGATAAGATTTGATAAGTATGTATGTCAGTAGCCCCTGAGACTTGAAACAGTTGGCACAACTAATTTAAGGATCAATTATATGCATAGGTTCTTACAGAGAAGAATACCCAGTTGTCTAAAGAGCTGGAAGAGTGCAAAGCTCAGCTATGGGCCGCAGTCGCCGAACTGGAGGAGTCCAAGAAGGCCTCGTCTGGTAATACTTTTCTTGATCAAAAGGAATGTATTGACATATACCATTTAGTATTCATCATGCATGCAAATCTAACTATAGATTCGACAGACAATCCCGGAGGGAATCTGGAGATCGTATTGGAGGATGATCCTCATGCTCAACGACAGCTAAAGGCTGGCGAGCACGTGCTTACAAAAGTTATACGGGACAAGAATAATCTCTAGGACGTGAAGACCCGGCTGGACGTTGAATTAAAGGATGTCCAGGGCCAGCTTGCTGACTCCGTGAAGGAGAATAAGCGGCTTCGACGCGGCATTTTTAGTAAGTGCTTGAACGAACCTTTATATAGTTCGGCGAAGAATTGTGCTAACAGAATTATATCTGTAGGTATGCTGACAGGTCGTCCCGAAGAGGAGATGCCCAGATCTGCAGGCGATCTTCTCCAAGAACGCTCACAGCTGCACAAGCAAATTCGGCAGGTGATGCAAGGTATTGCCCAGGCCTTGTGGCCGTCCACATCCCTGCCCGGAGGCATGGGAGAGCTTGTAGAGATGCTCAAGGGAGCGCGACGGCGCTTTCGATTATGGAAGATACTGGCCTGCCGACAAGGTGAAAGAGAAGCCTGGGCCATGGTGAAGAGCGATACACCAAGGCTGACCCGAACCATATGGCCGAGGTCAGACCTGTAGGACCAGATGAGAAAGAGATCCCTGTCAGTCTAGTATATGACCAGGTAGCGTTAGCCGCAAAGTATTCCCAACAGGATTGTAGGCTAGACAGCCTGTTGGATGGTGTAGAAGAAGAATTCAATTAGTCTAAGTGAATTTATACTTCAAAGGACATATTTTGTCACTAGTTGGATTGTAAATCATTTGTCTTGGCCGACCTTTTCGCTTCAACCTATAGACCTGACAGTCCGGAGTGTATCCGAATACCCGCTCAGTTATGTAAAAAAGGGGCACACGTGGAAACCAGGCGTAGGGGTTATAAGTGCTTGAACAGACAAGTACCCAACTAGCTATGTTCTATTACATGGGTAGTAAGAAACATCTTCCAGAGAGAATAGTTCTGTTAAGGGTTCCTTTCCCTGGGTGTGCATGCATTAATGTGCATATCCGAACTGCGAAAAATGACGCAGGATATAAACATCTGGGGGCATGTTTTGTAATAAGTAAAAGACATCTTTTGTTCACCGACTAAATATTCCCTTAAGAACGCTAGCTTTCGGCTTCACGTAGTCTGAGGTACACATCCGGCTGACCCGATAGTAACAATCGCAGAGGTGCTCCCCATATGCCCTAGCCAAATTAACGAGAACGTAGGGAATAAACACAAGAGCCAGGCAACCCAGCTTGGCCAAAACTTAAGTCATATCGATGCATATAATGGTGAAAAATGCACATATGGAGAAATGACGCATATGTGGTGGGCATAAAGCCCAGAAGATAATTATGTTAAGCTTTTGTATAAGAAGCCCCCAGGTATATTGAGCGGGCATAACGCGGCAGGAGTGTGCGATCAAAGCATAATTGAAGCTTTTAAGGCTATATATATGAAAATGAGAGAGAGAGAGAGAGAGAGAAGATATATATAAAAAAAGAAAAACGGAGGTGAGGAGACAAACATAGATTTTGGCACTAGGCGTAGACTCTTCGGAGTCTAGCCACGTTCGATGGGTTTGGCTCGAGTCGATTATCTGATGCATCATGCAGACTGTACGCTCCTCTGGTGAAAACCTTATCAATGATGAAGGGACCCTCCCACTTGGGCTTGAGCCTGTCCTTTTTCTTCTCTGGTAGGCATAGAACGAGTTCGCCAACGTTATAGGTTTTGGCCTATACTTCTCTACTTTGATACCTTCAAGCCTGCTGCTGATAAAATGCGGAACGGGCCTTCGCAACGTCCCGCTTCTCCTCTAGGGCATCTAAAATGTCCCGCTAATCTAGCTCGGCTTCTCTCTCTTCGTACATGCGCACTGGAAGTGAGTCATGAATGATATTGCAGGGTAGTACTGCCTCTGCGCCGTACACCATAAAGAATGGTGTGTATCCGGTGGTGCGATTGGGTATGGTCCGCAGCCCCCATAGTACGGAGTCGAGCTCCTCAACCCAGTGCGAGTCTGATTCCTTCAAGGTTCGCACTAGTCTGGGTTTGACGCCACTCATAATAAGACCATTTGCTTGTTCGACTTGACCATTTGTTTGGGGGTGATAGAGAGAGGCATAATCTAGCTTAATGCCCATCTTGCCGCACCAAGTTTTCACCTCCTCGGCTGTAAAGTTGGAGCCATATCAGTGATGATGCTGTGGGGGACACCGTAACGGTGTACGACTCCGGATATAAAGTTTATCACTGGTCCGGATTCGGCCGTTTTAACTGGGTTGGCCTCTATCCATTTGGTGAATTTATCTACCATGACCAACAAGTATTTTTTTCTTATGGCTTCATCCTTTAAGGGATCCAACCATATCGAGCCCCTAGACCGCAAAGGGCCAAGTTATGGGGATTGTTTGAAGAGCGGTAGGTGGCATATGGCTTTGATTTGCAGAAAGCTGGCAACCGACGCAATGTTGGATGAGGTCCTGTGCGTCCGCTCGGGCTGTCGGCCAGTAGAAACATGTACGGAAGGCCTTGCTTACAAGGGCCTGAGCTGCGGCGTGGTGGCCGCCGAGTCCAGCATGAATTTCTACCAAAAGTTGTCGTCCTTCCTCTTTGGAGATGCACCTTTGGAGCACTCCAGTCGCGCTTTTTTATAAAGCTCTCCCTCGTGGACCTTGTAGGATTTAGAGCGTCGCACCATGCAACGTGCCTCATTTTGGTCCACAGGGAGTTCTTGCCTATTTAGGTAGGTTAAGAAGGGTTCTGTCCACGGGGCGATAATAGCCATAATCACGTGGGCCGACGGTGTTATTTCGGTGGCGGAGCCTCCGATTGTGTCATAGTGTTCGGGATCTGGGGTTGTGTTTGGATCCGGACTGATATTGCCGGTCTCCCCTTCCCATACCACGGATGGCTTGAACAGCCTTTCCAGGAAGATGTTAGGTGGGATGGGGTCGCGTTTACCACAGATGCGGGCGAGGATATCCGCCGCTTGATTGTTTTCTCGGACCACATGGTGGAATTCGAGCCCCTCAAACCGAGCTGACATTTTAAGGATGGCATTGCGTTAGGCCGCCACTTTTGGGTCCTTTCGTCGAAGTCTCCATCTATTTGAGATATTGCGAGGTTTGAATCCCCACACACTTCTAGGCGTTGAATGCCCATGGAGACTGCCATATGAAGACCCTGCAATAGGGCCTCATATTCGGCTGCATTCTTGTAATCTATGTATAGTATTTGGAGTACGTATTGGACTGTATCTCCGGTGGGGGATGTCAGGACAACGCCTGCCCCTAGACCGGCCAACATCTTAGAGTCGTCGAAGTGCATGATCCAATTGGAGTACGCGCCGTACTCTTTAGGGAGTTCGGCTTCTGTCCATTCGGCGACGAAGTCAGCCAGTACTTGTGACTTAATGGCTCGCCGTGGTTTGTATGTTATGTCGAACAGGAGGAGCTCGATAGCCCATTTAGCAATCCGGCCCGTGGCATCGCGGTTATCTATTATGTCACTGAGTGGTGCTTCGGAGGCCACCGTGATTGAACACTCTTGAAAGTAGTGTCGTAATTTTCGGGATGCCATGAAGACCGTGTATGCTATCTTTCGATAATGTGGGTACCGTGACTTTCATGGAGTGAGGATAGTAGATACATAGTATACCGGCTTTTGAAGAGGGAACTTGTGTCCGTCCATCTCTCGTTCGATGACGAGCACTGTAATTACAACCTGGTGTGTTGTAGCTATATATAGCAGCATTGGTTCGCCGATGTTTGGCGCGGCCATGATTGGATTGGTGGCCAGGAGGGCTTTTATTTCCTCCAGTCCGGCCATAGCCGCATCCGTCCACTCGAAGTGGTCGATGCGTCGAAGAAGGCGATAGAGAGGTAGTGCCTTTTCTCCTAGTCGGGAGATAAAGCGGCTTAGGGCAGCCATGCATCCAGTTAATTTCTGGATTTGCTTGAGGTCTGTTGGGGTAGCCAACTGTGAAAGAGCTCGGATTTTAGCCGGATTTGCTTCAATTCCTCTACCGGAGACAATGAAGCCCAAGAGCTTTCCGGCGGGTATGCCGAAGACGCACTTTTCTGGATTAAGCTTGATATCATATGTTCGGAGATTGTCGAACATAAGCCTCAAGTCGTCTATTAAGGATTCGACGTGTCTGGTTTTGATGACCATGTCGTCTATGTATGCCTCCACTGTTTTGTCGATTTGTGTTTCCAGGCATGTCTGAATCATGCGTTGATAGGTTGCACCGGTGTTTTTGAGTCGGAAAGGCATGGTGTTAAAACAAAAGGGGCTGTATGGAGTGATGAATGCCGTTGCGGCTTGATCAGATTCCGCCATCTTTGTTTGATGGTATCCGGAATATGCGTCGAGGAAGCACAATGAGTCGTGTCCTGCGGTAGTGTGGATGATTTGATCGATGTGGGGGGAGGGGGAAGGGATCCTTAGGGCAAGCCTTATTGAATTCCTTGAAATCGACGCATATGCGCCAGGATTTGTCCTTCTTTGGTACCATCACCAGGTTTGCCAGCCAGCCCGGATGTTTTATTTCTCTGATGAATCCGGCCTCGAGTAGCTTGGCTAGCTCTTCTCCCATGGCTTGTCGCTTGGGTTCTGAAAAGCGCCGCAGAGTCTGCTTGACCGGCTTGTATTCCTTTAGTATCTCCAGGCTATGCTCGGCCAGCCTACGTGGGATACCTGACATGTCTGAAGGATGCCAGGAGAAGATGTCCCAATTCTCGCGCAAGAACTCTCGTAGTGCGGCGTCTATTGTGGGGTTCAACTGTGTCCCAATTGATACTGTTTTTCTAGGGTCCATTGGTGGACCTGGAATTTGACTATTTCGTCTGCTGGTTTAAAAGAGGTGGACTTGGGTCGTTTTGTCGAGTATCACATCGTCCCTGTCCACTATGGAGCGCAACACAGTTAATTCTTCGACCGCGAGAGCTTCAGATAATGCCTCTAGGGCTAGTGTGGCGGTTTTTATTTCGGTGCGGAATGCTATGTCTGGATCACTAGCTAGAGTGATGATTCCGTTGGGCCTAGGCATCTTGAGCTTCATGTACCCGTAATGGGGTATAGCTTGGAAGCTTGTGAATGCGTCTCGCCCCAAAAGGGCGTGGTATCCACTGCTGAACGGGGCCACTTGGAATATAATTTCTTCGGACCTATAGTTCTCCGGCGTGCCGAATACCACATCCAGTGTGATTTTTCCCGCACATCGTGCCTCCCGACTAGGTATGATTCCTCTGAAGGTTGTGCTGCTTTGCTCGATGCGGCTCTTGTCAATCTCCATTTTGTTGAGGGTTTCCTCATAAATGAGGTTTAATCCGCTGCCGCCGTCCATGAGTACTTTAGTAAGCCGGTAGCCGTCCACAATTGGACTAAGGATCAAAGCGGCTGGTGCTCAGACTGCTCAGAATTGAGGTTCGTCACTAGCATTGAAGGTAATAGCCGTGTCGTTCCATGGATTTATTGCTGCAACATGGCAGACTTCGGCGAGGCTGCGGAGTGCTCGCTTACGCCTATTGTTTGAGGCGAAAGTCTTGAAGACTGTCAATACTATATTGTTATTCTCCGTGGGATGGTGCTCTGTGGCATTGTTAATGAGGACATCCTCGCCACTCTTGGCCACCTGCCAGAGTACCCATCATGCTCCGGTGTGCTGTGAATTTTGCATGGCCCATTGAGCCATCCCTCCAGTACGGTTCCACGCCCTGTGAAGGGCTTTGGCTTCTTTGTAATTGGATTGGTTGACTTGCGAGAGCGCACCCTTGTAGTTCGGATGAGGGGTTTAGTGAGAGCCGAAGGATCCCAGAATTTGGTTTGGGTTTTCCAGGCGCTTTCGATCGCACAATACTTCTGTACTATGGCCGCCAAGTTGGTGAAGTGTACTATGTCACGGCGACTTATGGCGTTAAGAATTTCCTTGTCCATGCTATTTTTGCAAAAGAGTGAAATTGCGTATTCCTCGCGACAGTCCTTGACGTTGCTCATTACAAGGAGGAATCTGGCCTAGAAGTGATGTACTGTCTCTTGGGGCTCTTGTCTAATATGGGAAAGATCACTTGTATCTGGGTGGGTGGGTAGATTTAAGTCCAAACCTTGACCCGATCTGAGACCCAAGGGCAGAGGAGTTCTCGAGCTTGGCAGCTCGGACTCCAGAATGTTGCCGAATTCTTCTGGCCTGCTGCCCGATTCTAATTTCATAGCCTCGGCCATGTCCTCCCGTAGACGGGTATCCGGCTCGGAGAGCTTGGGAATCCGGACATAGTTCGTTCTCAAAATAGAGGAAGAGTCACTGCACTTCTCCTCCACCACCGCTATCTGATGGGTGACCGGCGGAGAGTTAATCTCCCTTTGGTCGGGTTTAAGCCTGATCCAATCATAGTCCATAGCGACTCCCAAGGCGGCGATGCGATCCAAGAGCTCGTTCAGGGAGGAGAGCTCTATTGGATCCATCTGCTTGGTGAATTCCGAGCTGACGTGGAGGCTGTTCTCGATGACCTAAGAAGTCATCATCGGCGTGGAGGCCGAACGGGCGGCCATGACGAAGCCGCCCAGCCGGAGAGTCTGGCCTACAACCAGGGTTCCTCCAGAGGTGATGTTGTCCTTGACAACAAGGCGAGCCATCAAGCCTTACCGCGACGACACAGTGGAACTCTGAATGAAAGCACCAATGTCGGTGTCAAAACCGGCAGATCTCGGGTAGGTGGTCCTTAACTGCGCGTCTAAGGCTAATGGTAATAGGAGGCTGGGGACACGATGTTTACCCAGGTTCGGGCCCTCTCGATGGAGGTAATACCCTACTTCCTGCTTGATTGATCTTGATGATATGAGTATTACAAGAGTTGATCTACCACGAGATCATAG
Organism: Triticum dicoccoides; assembly: GCF_002162155.2. Lineage (NCBI taxonomy): Eukaryota > Viridiplantae > Streptophyta > Magnoliopsida > Poales > Poaceae > Triticum > Triticum dicoccoides. The sequence continues at coordinate 206,446,945 of NC_041391.1, read as the reverse complement.
AGGCTAAACCCTAGAAGCTAGCCTATGATTATGATTGTTGTTGTCCTACGGACTAAACCCTCCGGTTTATATAGACACCAGAGGGGACTAGGGTTACACAAAGTAGGTTACAGAGAAGGAGATCTACATATCCGAATCGCCAAGCTTGCCTTCCACGCAAAGAAGAGTCTCGTCCGGACACGGGATGCAGTCTTCAATCTTGTATCTTCATAGTCTAACAGTCCGACCAAAGTATATTGTCTGGCTGTCCGGATACCCCCTAATCCAGGACTCCCTTAAGGACCACCACTCTAAACCCCAAGTCAACGTTTAAAGCAGAAGAAAATTGTTCTCAGGTCAGGTTCCATAGCTATGGTTCATACTACTTTGCTCTTGGAGCACTGTATTTACTCATACCAACCAATTCAAATTTGAAGGATGCAATTGAAACTCCAATGGCGCAACAGGTATGTTTTAAACGTGTTTCTTTAACGTGTTTGCTGTTGTAACTTGCTCTATGTTGATTTCAGTTTCAATTGAATAAACAGTTATGTTCTCAGGCCATGCACATTACAAGTGTTGTTATTGTTGTGTAGTTTCCCACACTTATATTCTGTCTATGCTGCTTTGTCCTAAATAGATATGATTCGAACTGTATCTATCTTGATTTGGAAACATAAATCGAATGATATAGACCATACAGTGACCATACTACATAGATATATGTTTGTTTCATGTTGTTATCCTGTCCACCTTACTACTTAACTGGTTTACCAAGATGAGTTTCATATACTACATTGTAAACCTATGATGTGTTTGTTTGTTTCTCTTTTAGAACACGGATAAAATATTGGAGAAGAGTACCCCGTTATGCAATGGTAAAGAAAGTAATGCAAATAAGGTTCAAGATAGTGAGACATCCCTGTTGGTCTCAAAGAAAGCTGATAAAAACTATATTGAAGACACTGAGACAACCCCAAAGTCCTGTCTTGATGTAGTGTTCGAGTTACTGGCTACTACTGCTGGCACCAGCTCTACAAATTCATTTCCTAAATCAGTTCGGCTTCTTGAGAATCAACTTCAAGTTGAAAGACATTGATCAAATGTTATGCAACAGGAAGCCGAAGGACGGAGGAAGTCCCTGCAGAATTCAGATGCATACTTTCTGGTGCAACAACAAGTGCTGGAGGATTTAAGCGCCAAACAAGAGAAAGTTAATAAGCTTGCTAAGCATCTTGCCAGCATTATGGGTACCCAGGATATTGTTCCTTGAGCTATTCTGAAGTGGTTTCAGTGCTGGACTTGTGTTGCTGCGACATTTATATGCTGCTTTGTTCCCTATATTTGCACTGGTGGCGAACTTTGATGCCAAGTGGATGTAATATGTGTAATAGCCATGATAGCCTAGCGTAAGTTGCTTGATTATTTATTTCCTTATTTTCTTGTTTATTTGTTTGCTTGTAGTCAGTGCAGTTCTTTTTCCGCAGTTTGCTAGTGGCCACAATAACCTATTTTTTAAAACTAGGCCACAATAACCATGGGCTACATATTTATTGTAGTTACCATGGCCCTCCTACGGGTCGTAGAAACAATGGGCCTTCTAAGGGCCGTAGAAACAATGGGCCTTCTACGGGGCATAGAAACAATGGGCCTTATACGGGCCGTAGACAAAATGGGCCTTCTACGGGCCGTATAATCAATGGGCCTTCTACGGGCCATATGATCGGTTGGCCAAACATGGGCCAATAACAGACCACATTATGGCCGTAAACGGGCTAGAGTTGGAATCGTCCGTTCATGGGCCGACCATAATGGGCCATTGTTAATCAGCTATATTTGATGACATGAAAACGGCCCAACGTATTAACGGGCCACAAGCGGGCCAACTGTAACCACGGGCTGAATTTGGCCCACTAGCAGAAAATGACAGTAACTAGCCGTAAGTAAACGAATGCTGGAAATGACTCAGGAATAAATGGGCCCTGAGAAGGACGAAAGATAACATGGGATGGAAATGGCCCAACGGAATAACGGGCCATTAATGGGTATAAAGTGACACACTGTTCATTATGGGTCAGTTTCACCACGGGCCGTTAATGGGCCAAGAGTTACAAACGGCCTCATATGGGCCGAAAGACGTCATGGGCCATACATGGGCCGGAAGTTAAAACGGGCTGAAATTATATTGGACGTCCCAGATGACGCTACTGGGACTAATTCGGATAGGTCATAATGGGCCCTGGCTTAGCGGGCTGCAAATGGGCTATATGCAAACATGCCATTAACAGGCTTTCCATGGGCCGGCATGCCACCTTTTGACCAAGTCAAACAGGCCGACCTTTTCACAGGAATGGGCTTCTATTGGGCCGTGCCACGTGTCAACGTATAATAGGCACCTTCGGTCCAATGAGTGGATAACATCTGTCCCAACGGTGAGCGGACACGTGTTTCCTCCAACCAATGATGATTTTACACGTGGAAAATCCCCATTGGTTGGGGTTGTTAACGGGTTATCCGATCCAAAACCGGACCCGATAGCTTAACGACGTTCCGTTATGGTGGATGCCACGTGTCGGTCACCCTTGACGAAAGCACTTCTATGACGCACAATTTATCCTCATGGAAGTGGACACTTATGTGATGATAATTTTGGTAATGTCATGGAACACTTCTATGATAGCATAGGTATGACTATCTTGATTCTATCATAAAATCGTCATGGATGTACATGCATGATAGGAAACATGACCTACTGTGACAAATACATATCATCACGGAAGTGTATTTCTGTGAGCCCGGCTACGCTTCCCGTGGAGCTCGAGGAGCGACAGGCCCAAAAGAGGTGTATCGCGGTCTCTTCGCCCGACGTCGCCGAGGAAGCAGACGACCATTACTGGCGGCGGGAACTCAAGCAGCAGGCTAGAGTATGCGGGCATGTCTCTTCCGCCAGCTACGACATCGAGGTCATGGACAGCGACAGCCTGAGGTGGGCTATGTCACAGGTTAAGTGGCCCACCCCCAATCCCTCGGGTTCAACCCCCATCGATGTCATGCATGGCCTCGCCGCTGATCTCCTTTGGCTCGCTGTGAAGAACTTGCCATACTACATCGCCATCGAGCCCCTTGTCATTTCTGAATGACATGTTCTGTGACGCTGGCATCTTCTCTTCCAAGGGGAAAGAGCCCGTCTGCGACATCAAGGAGGGCACCCTACAGCCGTGCTCTTCCAAGGGGAAGGAGCCCATCTGCGACAACATGGAGCGCATCCAGGGTCTGTTTTCTTTCCACAGAACAAGCCCATTTGTGACAAGTGAGGAAACCCGTGATTTGTTTTGCCGTTCCTCTTCACAGGGGAAACCCATGATTTGTTTTGTCGAGTCCCTTTTGTAGTGTAGTGAGAATATGTCCAATTTTAATTGCAATATCGGGTTGTTTGCAGTATGCCTTGTTTATTTCAGTTGTTCACAATGCGATGTTCTGTATGTGCAATTATTTACTATGCAATACATTTCATCAATCCAGTTTTAAACATACCGATTGGAATGCATATATTTGCTTGCTGTTAAGCCTGTTATAGCTAGCATATGCCTCTTTTAAAGTTTTTTGATTGTTCTGTTGTTTGTAGTTAGCATATGTCTAGTTTCAAATGCTATCTTTGGTTGTTTGTAGTGTGCCTTGTTTATTCCAGTTATTCACAATGTGAGGTTCTATATGTGCAAGTATGAACTGTGCAGTTCAATTTCATCAGTACCAGTTTCAACAATACCACTATGGCCCTCTTTGTTTCGGATTCTGGGACGAGATTCAGCTTTGCCAGTGAAGGCGAATCTGGAATCCGAAACAAATAACTATTTGGAATCGGCTTTGCCGGTGAAGCAGGATCTGGATTTGGGTCATTTTTAGTGCAATTTCCTGAAGCACCTCAAAGTGTACTTCGGTGGTGAAGCTGATTCGCAAAAACAGCTTCACCACAGAAGCGAATCCATAGGTGATTAAAATCCAAGAGAAGCTGAAACAAACAGGGCATGAATGACTACATTTGGTTGCTGCATCTTGTAGTTAAACACGCCTTTCCATTTTTATTTAACAATAACAATTGTACTTAGACCGGCACAATACCAGTTTGAATGACTATGTTTGCTTGTTGTTAAATGTTAGGCCTGTTGCAGTTAACACACCTTTTTAGTTGTTTTGCTTTATTAGCATGCTTAAACCCGCACACTAAAGCTATCTTTTGGAGATTATTTTGTCTGCCAAGGATAATTTTGGTTGATGTTTAGCCTGTTGTGCTTAACATGCTTCTCGATGTCCCTACACAGGACAATTTTGGGAACAACTATTGTTTTCCATCGAGGTTAGTTTCATCCCATGGCTTATATATGCTCACTATTCAGGATATCGGTAGCTGGTACCATATAGGCTGGGGGCTGATAAGGGACTAATCGGTGAATCTGACTTTTAACTGAATATATCTACAACCCATTTACTGTTAGGTTAACTAGGGCCATATGTAATATATCTGAGGCTACATAGCAACATGCACTATACTTAATGTGTACATATGCACTCCTAGGCTACATTGCAACAAGGAAGATTGTTACCTTAATGTTCTGATGATGTCTATATACACGTAGAAGAGCAGCAGGCCAGCAGCAGCAACAACAACACATCCCTGTTTGGATACTCAACTTAGCTTAGAGGTTAGAGTTAGTTTCTAGCTCATGACAAACCCTGAACTAACTCCTTCCAAAGAGGTGTTTGGATGACAGGATTAGATACTTAGATTGACAATAAATGCACTAGGAAAACTAGCTCCAATTAGAACCTCTTGGGTTGGATAGTTTTTTTGGGTGGGTTATAGATGCAACTAGCTCAAACTAGCCCTCATGTTTAGATATACTTTAGGGCTAATTGAGCCCTAACTAGCTAAAACTAACACTAACCCATGGATACAACATCAGTTAATCAACCGATAATTTGTAAGAATGCAATAAACTCCTTTCGTCCCATAATATAAGATGTTAATTCATCTAATATGTGAGTATATTGGATGTTATAAGATATTATATAAGAGTGTTGTACTACATCCTTGTGCAATTGGTGTTTATCTTCTAAATTAAGTTGGTGCTTTTAGGTACATATGTCATTGGTAAAGATCCACGCATCGACCCTTTCTGCGTATGGGGAAATGAGATATCGATGAACCGGCACCAAGTGAGGAAGCTGATAAAGATTGTTAGTAAAATGGGTCAAAAGATGGCAATTAAACTATTTGTTTACACTTTATCCAATACAACAGCTGACTGCAGGATGGTAAGTAAGAACACTGCAACCTTCTTTTTACTGCCCATAATGGGTTGTGTTAGATGACAATGTCTGAATCTTTTTTCCTTTGCAGTGGTTCCCAAAGCAGTTTACTAAAGATTACCTCTCGAACTACATAATTGGTGGGAATGCAAAGGTTAAAGTATTTCTACCAGAACACGATGATTATCTAGATGCTTCCATGAAGACCGTGAAGGGTGGGCGGTCAACCATCACAAGGGGTTGGACTAGAGTCGTGCGTGCCTTCTACATGGAGGAGGGCACAATATGGGCATTACGCTTCACCTTCTTCAGCACCCTGAATGTATTTCGCCTCTTTCTTTACCGACTTTAATAGTACAAGTATAAAATTGTGGTTCATCATTCTTTATTTGGTTCTTATGTAATTCTTGATGTGTACCTATGAATCGAATAATTCATTAGTTGTCTGAACCTGATAGATATGAACAAAGCTATAGCATACATTCAATTTCAATTTGATATAGAAGCAATTAAATTACGGTGAAATTATGCTCTCCAGGTTGTTATGACACACATAGTTGGTAAAATACAAACGTTTGCGATATACACCATAATCCGAGATGGTTCACAAATAGGAAACGTGTGCAAGCATGCACACAGTTGCCTTTTGCAAAGCGTGTGCGATGTCAGACAATATCACAACCGGTGCTGGCAAACTAACCGTTTGCAATAGTTGCCTTATTGTATATGATTCGTAACCATGAACTACTTCTGATGAAGTATGCATCATAAACGTTGCACCACAGAATAGCGTGTGCGGTAGTTGCCCTATTGTACACAATTCGCAACCATGAACTATTTCTGATGAAGTATGAATCATAAACGTTGCACCACAAAATAGCGTGTGCGATAGTTGTTGTGTACGACAATGTTATGACGGTCCGACGTTTTGTAATCCTATCCGACACTCATACGACGATTAGCTAATCTTATTAATTAGTTAACGCATATGATTTGTGAAAAGCAAATGTGTGTGATTGTATGCTTATCATACACGTTATATAATAGTGAACAGTTTTTGATGGGCCGGGCATCGTAAACGTAGCACCACAAAATACCGACTGCTATGGCAATGCGACCACAAATGAAAAGGAGTATTGTAGGGTCGCTATTACCAATGGTTTCTGGGTCGTGTTGGAAGGACCCCCTAATCACCCACACTCACTAGGTGGCGGCTCCAAATGCCATCACGGAAAGGGGTTTTAAACTGTTTGTATAGCACCGATGCGTACCAGTGACACACCTGCCTTCTGATGACCTTAGGCAAGTGTTTGGCGGTGACCATTGTCGTGGCGGCGCTGTCGAGGGTGGCGATACGAGCAGGAGCAGCCGCACGGAAACCATCTACACCACTCGTCTGCATTCCCCCAATGTTAGCGCCACACAAGGGAATTTGGGGGCTAGGGATTTGGAGGCTATCTAGGGATTTGGGGGCAATGGGGGAATTGTGGGGATATGCTAATGGTCGGGAACTACTTATTGCACTATGTTGTATCTGGAACACGGTTTATACATGTCATTTGTGTTAGGTATTAAAACTTCACACATGATTTCCGCACCAAATCGTGTGAGAAGATCACGTAGGTGAGACACAGTTGCCATGACATAACCGTATGTGATGTACTACCCTGTACATATGGGGATGCAATAATTGAGTTACAGTAATACTAAGGGTAAATAGCTGCTCTGCGGATACCTGCCAAAAAAAACAACCGCTCTACAAATAGAGATGGCGGCGGCGACCGAGGCAACGACTACCGAATAAGAGGTCAATCCTTGATTGATAGGCAGTGGCAGCCTCATAAGAGGTCAATCCTCGGTCTGCGGCGGGAGATAGGAGGAGCTCAACCATCGAGGTTGGCAGCGGCGTGATTGGGACACATCCATTGCGGTTGATGGCGGAATAATGGAGCTCAAACTTCAGGCGGTTGCCCCACTAAGCTTTGCTCCTCGACCCTGCTATCATAGCATGCTGCCGCATCATTCTTCTCTGTCTGCTAAGTGGTGGTCGCCGCACGGCTAATTAATTAAGATATTATTTTCGCTGAGTGGCCTAATTAAGGTATTCAATCCATAATAGTAGTACTGTAGTACTCTGCGTGTAAATTCATTGGCCATTAATTTTTGTCATCACACGACTGGATAACAATATGGAGCGCCCTCAGTAATTATGAAAATAAAATCTTGTGATTTATGCACGCATCATTGAGAATCAGTTAATCCGTGTATTAATATTGTTGTTTTATTTTTAATTACCCTTCGTGTGGTTCACATGGAACAATCTGAATGGATGAAGGATCAGAGAAGCTCAGATTTTATCAGTGGGGTGACAGAGTCCATCAATTTGGCTAAAAGTACAAAGAAGAGAATCGGTAATGAGGATTACATCCTGTGTCCAGGAAGTCGTTGTGCCAATACAGAGTCACATGAACTTATAGTTGTCGAGTTCCACGTAGTCACTCGGGGATTCATGGATGTATATACACGTTGGTCCAGACACAGTGAAGAGCTGGTCATGGATGAATATACCTAGGGCTGCGAAATGCCCAACCATGATCAGAGTCACATGGATGTTGAATCTAACATCAGGGCTTAGGCGTCAAGCTACCAATGGAACACCGGAAAGCCAAAAAACCCACTGGAAAACCAAGAAAGCGATGCAGATGATGATGACGACCTTGATATGCCAGATTTTGCTGCTATGATTGCAGATTTCTAGTTCTCAAAAAAGATATGATTGGGTACAAGGATCTACATCCATTGATGCGGACTCCAAGAAACATTTGTATCCAGGTTGCAAAAAGAAATATTCCAAGTTGAGTGCCACACTAGCGCTTCTCAGATTTAAATCAGCAAACTGTCTATCAAACAAGGGCTTCATAGAGTTGTTAGGTCTTTCCAAAGAAATTCTTCCGGAAGATAATGTGCTCCCCAAAAGCAAGAACGAAGCGAAGAAAATAGTTTGCCCATTGGAACTTGAAGTACAAAAGATACACGCTTGTGTGAATGATTGTATAATGGTGATTGCATACCGTGGAATTTTTATAAGGCCAAACCATGAAGTCACCGGCCAGTGGAGTTTGAATTGACACGTCTCCTTTTGGAAACCATGATCCTTCTTGTGAGATGTTCCGGTTTCCAAGGAGGGATCATCAAAACTTGTGCCAAATTTTTCCAAAACATTTCCACGGGGTCGTGAGAGCATGCCACGGTCACACATCGGGTTTCATGATGTTCGGACTCCATCTGAATTTCCTGTAATTAAAATACTAACAAGGCCTACGCCTCTAGCCGCACCCAGCGTCCGAAATGTTTGAATTTTTTTCCCGTTTCTCGGACAATGAATGAAAAATCGCAAAGAGGTACAAAAATGATCTTGATAACAGCCACATGTAGTTGCAGCACGGTTTTGATATATAAATATAGACATATATATATAGACATATATATATGTGTGTGTGTATGTATGTGTGTGTGTGCAAACAATGGCTCAAATATATCGAAGGGGACCTGAAATGCACCAGAAAATCAAACCTTAAGGTACATTGGTGATTGCTTGCCATTGAAAAAAATTCAAGGCGAAACGATGAACTCACGTCTTCATTCAAACGAAAATATGTTGTTAGTTGATATAAATGTTTTCAAATAGCACACAGTTCATTCGTGAAAGCCGTCTACCTACCAAACCATGGCTAATGCCCCCTACTGCGTGCACGATGTGAGTCGTGTGTTCTGATTGGCCAGAACCCAAACCCCACAGATCATACTTCTGCACCATTGGCGGTCCCAGATCGAATGACAATTCTCATTCCTTTCATTAGCACATGAAGTTTCGGCTAGGATTTGATTTAGATGCCAAAATGCACGGTAAATGCCAAAAATGGCTTAAATATAGCAAACAAGACCTGAAATGCGCCAGAAAATCAAACCTGTGGTATAATGGTGATTGCTTACCATGAAAAAAAATTAGGCGAAACAATGAAATCACGTCTTCATTTCAAAATTAGCACATCTTCATCTTAAACAAAATTATGTTGTTTGTGCACATGGGCGCTTAGAGGCAACTGTCTGCATAGGCCTTTCCATGTGGTGACGGGGGATCTTTTTCACCTTTTTCACCTAGGCCGCCAACACCCCCCCATCTCCCGCCCCTGTTCCACTCAATAGTCCACCCAATCTCCATCGCCATCTCCCCCTCCCCCAGATCCATAGCAGAACCCTCTCCGGCGCCGACATGCTCAACCCCGTCATGTGCCCGCTCTTCGGTGTCAACCCTACCTCCACTGCCGTTCCCAGCATGCGGCTGCCCGCACCTCACCGTCGTCGTTTGCTCGACAGCCACCCTCAAGCATATTGATCCTGTAACCCTCGGCTCTCCTATGGTCCTGCTGGGTTTGCACAAGAAACCTTTTAGTTAGTACTCTCCATCATAGTGAGGCATATTTCCTTGCAATCCCTCTTTCTATTTTGTTCGGTATGTTCCCAAGTTGGCTGTAAAATAACGGAGAGCGTATATATATTCATTGGCTACCTTCCTAACTAGTACATATAAGTTGCATTTGTTCCAGTTAGTTATTATCGATTTACAGATGTGGGCACTCGAGTCACACAAACTTAACAAATTAGCCATACATTTTCTAAATTATTGCATGACATGTTTAGACAACTTGTACCAAGTTTTTAGCTTTATGCTTATCCTCCTTTCATGAGTTTCGCATGTGTTCTCTATAGATGTCGAGTAGTAGAGACGACACTCATGCTTCAGGTGATCTATCTTCATCTGAGTCCGACAACCCTAGGTCCCCAGCAGATGGTCACGGATCAAGTAATCTGGAACGTGATAGAGTTGCAGCAACTACCCTTCCGGCCAAGACACGGAGGTACGCTCCAATGAAGCCCACTCACCAGCCTAAAGCTGTATATGAAGTAACCGACATCGATTTAAAGTCTTGGGATCCAACTAAACCAGATAAAAGATGCACGAGATTCATGAGTGTGTGTGGATTTGGTGGCAGGGCAAGGCTCAGAGGTTCCGGAAGGCTGACACTGAAACACAACAAAGGATAGTCTGAGAGATCATGGATCACTTCAACGTTCCAGAGCAGTGGAGAATGCATGTGGAACACGCTGCACTGAAGAAGGCTAGCGATGCTTGGAGAAACTGGAAGCACATGTTGTACAGGAATAATTGAGTGAAGGCAAGGACCCAATCCCCGCATACCCCCAAATTACAAAGGCAGATTGGGCAGAATTCGAAAGGTTCAGGGAAACTATAGAGTTTACTAAGAAGAGTGCCAAGAAATTAGAACTTTAGAAGAGGAACACACACACCCATCGTATGGGTGTGGCAGGATACTATGGCATGAAACGAAAATGGGACCAGGAGGACAAAGAAGCAGTAGCTGCGGGTGGGAAACCGGCCTTTAGTGAAATCAGGGGCGAACGCGCTACAGACTAGTTGCGGGCACGTGCAAGGAGGCAAGACGACGTAACTTATTAATTTGCAAACTCACGTGACAAAGAACTGTATCGTGTGATGTTAAAGGCTTCCAAGATCCCTGGAAGGTTCTACAGGAACTCAGGGCCATGTAACATTCTATCTGATGCTCTGAAAACAAAGGAACCCCTAGCCCTACAAGGGGTATAGGGCTCAATGTGCCTCACAAGACGGCTTTCACACTTAGCAAAGAAGAGAGGCTCGGCATGAAAAAAGTGAGGAGTGAAATGAAGCAAAATGAATTGTATGAAGGGTTGAGGAGGGACATGTATCTAACAGTTCGAAAGGAAATTGAGGAGTCAATGATGATGCATAAGACTCTAACACTTAAAGATATCCAGCAGATGGGAGGAGAGGTGGGCTTGGAGGATGCTGGTTATTGCACGACAACACCGCACAAGAGTAGTTGTGCATCAGCAGACCCCAGTGACACTGAGACTATAGCTGCTCATGATGATGCTATATCTGATATATCTGGAATGAAAGACAGACTTAGGGGCGTGCTTACACATTATGAACGTATGTTGAAATGTGCAATAGCCTGGGTTTGGCCACCCTTCTTGGAAGAGGGCCTCTTATTGGACAATGTGCCATTGAAGTCGGGCTGTGTGAAGTGCTACGTGACTGAAGTAAATCCTGGAATCAATGAATTTGAGCAGAGGACCTTGGGAGAAACACTATTACATCAGATCCAGTGGCCACGAAAGGAAATAGCCTTCATGGATGAGATCCCTGAAGCCCCGCCAAGAGAAACCAATGTCGCCCTTCAACTTGTGACGCTCTCCTTGCCACAATAGCTCTCATGTTCTTCCCCCAAGGAACATAATACTCGTAATCTGACGTTGATGCATCAACCTATGATCAGCCCGCCCGACTTTGTGCCAGGCAAGCCAGGTCATCGTCTGCCCTAGAGCAGCTAGTGGAAAGGCCAACAACTACCGAAGAAACACCACTGATTCAGATGCCGGCCGCTGAAGTAGTGGGGGAGGGAAACTCAGCTGCACCACATGCTCAAAATACCAACCTGGTGGAACGGATTGCTAAGCAGACTGATGCTTCAGAACCACCTGCTAAGCAATCTATAGGTCCAGAACCGACTGCTCATCAGTCCATCAGTCTGCAGCCGCGTGATCAGCATACCAATGCGTCATCACTGCCTGGTCAGTGATACATCTCCAACGTATCTATAACTTTGATTGTTCCATGCTATTATATTATCAATCTTGGATGTTTTATATGGATTAATATGCTATTTTGTATCATTTTTTGGTACTAACCAATTAACCAAGTGCCTAGTGCCAGTTGCTATATTTTCCTTGTTTTTGTCTTTTACAGAAAATCAATACCAAACGTAGTCCAAATGGAATAAGCCTTTACGATGATTTTTCTTGGACCAGAAGACAACCACAAAGCTTTCGGAGGAGGCGAGAGGAACCACGAGAGGGCCACAAACCCTAAGTAC